>NC_091581.1:22735540-22740540 GCF_042767895.1 Penaeus vannamei
AATACGTCTTTTGTAGATCGATGGATTAGGGAAGCAAGTAGATCATGGTGAGACTAATAAGTAAACACAATATTAAGATACGACTATTTTTTAATGACTACACCCAATAACCACGCCTTTATGTCGGCAAATTTAAAACATTTCTCCGTCCCCCTTCTACGGCGCTTTAGCAACAGGAAAATTATTTTACGTGAATTTAAGAGACAAAATTGTCCTCATAAATGTTTAAATTGTAGTGAAAAATTCAGTAAATAGATAAATAAAAATCTTTAAAGTCAGGAGGGAGTAAAACACTGTCCAGACATATAAAATTAAATTCTGAGAGTTGCGAGGTGTTGTTTGTTTTGGTTTTGAAAAAAAAGTAAGACTGGAAACTGAATATTCTGTGCTGTATCTGTATGAATGCTCAATTGATTAACCTTTGATCTAGGTAGGATTGTCTATACCATAATTTGATTTAGTTTGCCGTAAAAATATAGCTCGTTTTCTATGATGGCCAAAAGTCGTCATCCGAAGAACAACATTCGCTGTTTTGTTTGTGTATTTTGAGACCGTTTTTCATTCCACAGTATATTCAGAATTTTTTTGCAAGAAGTTAATAATATGAAACAATAACACAGTATTTTTCTGTAGGGAACTGTCTTTTGTTGGAATTCTGTGAATGTGTTTGTTGGTTTGAGTTTCGCATGAAGGGTGCTTGTGATGGTCCAAAGATTATAAAGGAAAGAAAGGGATTTCCGCTGTTAGTACGATAACCCACAAACGAACACAAATAGTTCGTAAAATGCCCGCTAGATGTCTCTGTTCAAATACATCGTGAAGCAGACGACGCGCGAAATTCGACGCATTGTTTACATGTCAATGGGTGGTGGGTGTTATCCTTGCATGATTAGCAAATGAAATAAGAAAACGCACCCAAATTATGTTTATCATAAGTTTCCACAGGAACAACAGAAGTAAGTAATGTAACAGGTAAATTTATATACTGAATCACTGTGCCACATATGTAACTATGATTTATAAATACGATTTTACGTTGGGAATATGTACACATTCACTCAAAATCATATTTTAGGTTATGGCAATATTTTTTTTTTTCACAAACAAAATCTATATTAACTGCTTTCTTTATTTGTCACTAGAATGATAACAATATTTTGGCTGTGTATGAAGAAAAAATAAAGCATACGTTACATAATTAAATTCCACACCTACATGAAAGCACCTGTTACTTTCACCATGGTAATTGTTTACGAGACTGATGCACTCGTCTGAGGATAAGCACCTCAACAGCAGTCAACTGACTTAAGGGAAGTGCCAGATTGAAGGGTTGAGTGGGAGCTCTGCCCCCAACACCCTCGTCACACGTTGTCTTCACCTTGTATATATGGCAAGTTAGAGCTTAAGCAGATTCCAGAAAGTCATTTGACTGCTGTTGAGGGATGACTGCGCCAGTCTCGTAAACGCTTTTTTAACACCGCCCTCTCATTTCTAGAAGCACTTTTTGCTAATTTATTTTGAATTTTGAATTCTATGACTCATTGATTCCATATATTTGTTTCCATGAAAACAACATTGCTGTTAACTATATATATATACATACATGTACATGTTTTTTTGTTGTTGTTTTTTCATTATGTATAGTTGGCATTACTCATGTATGGCTTTATTATGTACGTTTTTTCTTTTATTTTTATTTTTATTTTTTATTTATTTATTTGCACAAAACATATACAGCGGTTGATACTACCCTAAACATTACTCAATATACATTTATTATGGGTAATAGATATAATCTATTAGTTTCAAATATTCAGTAGTATCTTTAATAATTACGTTTCTTTATTGCGATGGGGAGATAGTCAACATTTTTTTTCTATGAATGGAAAAAACGACATAAATAACAAATAATACACAACATAAATATTTTCAGTTATTTACATGGTCTTAGTACAATAATATAATACACATGATTAAAGAATTCTACTGCACATGTTTCCTATCTTTCTTGTATATTCTTTGGCGATGGTCGAGAGACATGATTACTTGAGAAGTCGTTGCTCCTGGAAAAAATAAACTACCAGATTCCGCTCCATAAATCTGTGGAGAGTCTAGAAGTTCCTACATTGATGGATCAACCTGTGTCAGCTGGTATGACCTGAATAAAGTCATGATTAGTCATACCAAATGGCTGCTGCTTTGAAATTTGACTCTTGCCTCTTTTCGGAAACACTCATTGCTAGAATAGTTTTAGAATGAATCATAATATTAATATGATGACTATGAATATCTTGTCCATGTTTTGATTAGTTGGCTGATGAGGCTGAAATGTTCAAAGGTTTGGTCTAGAAGAGGAGAATTAGCCATTATTTTTTGTCTTAATAATTCCGGGATTAGTTAGGCATATATATATATATATATATATATATATATATATATATATATATATATATATATATATATATATATATATATATATATTATATATATATTTTTTTTATTATTATTTTTGCTGGTTTATACAGTACACAAAGATATGGTATATCGGATATATCTATGTGTGTATTACATACATACATGCATATTATCATACACACACACACACACGCACACACACACACACACACACACACACACACACGCACACGCACACGCACACGCACACACACAATCACAGACACACACACACACACACAGACACACACACACACACACACACACACACACACACACACACACATATATATATATATATATATATATATATATGTGTGTGTGTGTGTGTGTGTGTGTGTGTGTGTGTGAGAGAGAGAGAGAGAGAGAGAGAGAGAGAGTTTTGCGCCCTCGTGCAGCCTCGTCTTGCGCCATTACCTGCGGGAAGACTCTCCGTAATTTTCTTTCCGAGAGCGGCTTTAAACAGACACTTTTGCCCTTATTGCTGTTTCCCTTTTCATGCTTACACTTCTATTTATATGTTTACATATAGATAACTTGACTGGGATAGATATTCATACATACACACGTACACAAACACACTTACATACATACATACGTGCAAACAAACAAATATACATACATACATACGTGCAAACAAATTATGTCTTTGTGTCTGAATGTGCGTGTGTGTGTCTGCATGTACATGTGTCTGTTTGTGTGTGTGAATGTGCGTGTTTCTCTGTATGTATGTCTGTGAGTACGTGTGTGTGTGTGTGTGTGTGTTACCTAATCTCTGTTCATTTTCATTATTCCCTTTATCCGCTTCCTTCTTTATATTACTTGGTTTGTAATTTCCGCCTCCTTTCTTCCTTCATTAACTTATATTCACATTATACTTCCTTCCTCTTCCTTTCATTCTTTACCTTCCCTCTCTGCCCACCGTCTTCCATCCCTCTTTCTTTCGCTCTTCTTCTTTCAACCCTTCCACCCCCCTACCCTGACCCCTCCCCCTTTACCCTCTTATTCCCCCCACCCCTTACCCTTTAACCCCTTCCTTCCTACCTTCACCACTACTCTCAACCCCCTCCCCCCTAGCCTCTACGCTCTACCCTATACCTTCCTACATTCAAACTTCCCCCTCCCACTCCCTCCCCACCTTCCCTTCCAACCCTTCCCCTCCCTCTCCCCTTCCCTCCTCGCTTCTTACCCTCCCACCCTTCCTTCCTACCCTCCTCTCTCAGTTCCCTCTAATCTCCCCCCTCCCTTCCTACCCTGCCCCTCCCCCCTTCCTTCCTACCCTCCTCTCTCCCTTCCCTCTAACTCCCCCCCTCCCTTCTCCCTCCCCCCTTCTCCCTCCCCCCTTTCCTTCCTACCTTCCTCTCTCCCTTCCCCTTAACTCCCACCCTCCCTTCTCTCCCCCAGCTCCCTCTTTTCTTCCTACCCTCCTCTCTCCCTTCCCTCTAACTCCCCCCTCCCTTCCTACCTTGCCCCTCCCCCCTCTCTCCCTTCGCTCTAACTCCCCCTCTCCCTTTTTCCTCCTCCCCCCCCCACCTCCCTCCCTTTTTCCTCCTCCCCCCTCTCTCCCTCCGCTCTAACTCCCCCCTCTCCCTTCTCCTCCCCTTCCCTCCTTACCTTCTAACTCCGCTGCCCCTTCCTTCCTGCCATCCCCTTCCCCTTCCTTCCTCCCCTCCCCTGCCTCATACCCCCCCCCCCCCCGACCTCCCTGGGATCAATATCGGGCCTCATTCACGCCCCAAGGTTACGCTAATTGTGTTCGGGCGGTGTTGCTTTTTTTTCGTTTTGTTTTGTGTTTTTTTCGTTTTTTTTGGGGGGGGGGATTTTTTTATTGCTTTGCGGGGTTGATTATTTCTTTGTTTTGTTTTTGTTTTGTGTTTTTCGTGTTTTTTTTTAATTTGAGGGGATTTTTTTTTATTGCTTTGTGGGGTTGATTATTTCTCTGTTTTGTTTTTGTTTTTGTTTTTTATTGCTTTTTTGTCGGGGATGCTTGATTTGTGTATAAAAGTGGGTGAAAAGTGGGTGGTGATTTTTAGGGATAAAGGTTATGAAGGACATTATGTATGTTTTATATAATAATGTACATAATTCATATGGCTTTGTGTATATACATATATGTATATAAGCGTGTGTGCGTGCGTTTATATGTATGTATGTATGTATAAATACATTCATATATACATATGTATACATATATAGATATATACATATCTCTTTTCTCTCTCCCTCTCTCTCTCTCTCTCTCTCTCTCTCTCTCTCTCTCTCTCTCTCTCTCTCTCTCTCTCTCTCTCTCTCTCTCTCTCTCTCTCTCTCTCTCTCTCTCTCTCTCTCTCTCTCTTTCGTCTTGTTCACACACACACACAAATAAACACATAAACACAAACACATGCGCTTGTGCGCACTCGTATGTCCATATATATATATATATATATATATATATATATATATATATATATATATATATATATATATATATATATATCTTATTATTATCTTTACCAATAGAATATTAAGATTCTCATTAATATGACGGGGCCGTCACGCTCGGG
>NC_091581.1:22745540-22748040 GCF_042767895.1 Penaeus vannamei
TGGATGCAGGTAGTGTCGAGATTCCGTTGCTGGACCCACCCATCAGTGAGGATCCAACTCCCCTAACTGAAGTCAGGGAGACGAGTATATGCGGCATCCCAGCTGAACTGTTAAAGGCTGGTGGTGAACCTATGGCGTGGGGATGCATGCTATCCTGGCTGCCATCTAACGGTCCAGTACCATTCCCCCTGACCTGTTGAGGAGTGTGGTCATCCCTCTGGAAGGGGAAGAGGGACCGATGGGACTACAGAAATCACCGAGGCTACACACTGCTCAGTATACCAGCCAAAGTTCTCGTCCACATCCTTCTGAAATGTATCAGAGACCACCAACTGAGGCACCAAAGGCCGGAGCAATCTGGATTCACTCTTGGTAAGTCCTCATAGACCGTATCCTTGCGCTTCGAGTCATTGTAGAGCGCCGTCGTAAGTTCGGGCATGGGCTGCTTGCAGCCTACATCGACCTCAAGAAGGCGTTCGATACGGTGCATCGGGAATCACTTTGGGAGATTCTGAAATTGAGATGAATTCCAATTGGACTAGTAGCAAGCCTGTATACCGGTGCTGAAAGTGCTGTAAAGTGTGGTGGGGGCTTGTAGAGCTTCTTCCCTATTAGTTCAGGAGTGAGGCAAGGCTATGTGTGTATATATATATATGCACCAGTACTTTTCAATACTTGCATGGACTGGATACTGGGCAAAGCTACTGTTCAAAGCCATTGTGGAGTAACTCTGGGCAATGTCAAGGTTACTGATGACTTTGCTTATGATGTTTGTATTCTATCTGTCTTTGGAAATATTAGTGGTGGCTCTGGATGCAATCAGTAATGTAGCGAATCTCTTGGGTCTAGAGGGCTCCTGGACCAAGACTATGGGGACTTGGTAGGAGAACCTGCTCAGTCGGTACATGTTTGCGACAAGGACATTGAAGTCACAAAGAGCTTTACATACCTTGGTAGTGTAGTTTATAACACGGCTGTCAGACCAGGAAGTCAGTAAACGGATTGGCCTGGCAGCAGGGGTCATGAACTCACTCAACAAGACTATGCCTTAGAGTCTCGTCTTGATGCCTTATGTAATAGGTCCTTGCACCGGATCATGGGGTACTGTTGGCGGGGCCACGTGTCCAACCAACGGTTGCACCATGAGACTAGCACAGGAACTGTTACCTGCACAATCCATGATCGCCAACTCAGGCTATACGGCCACCTGGCTCGCCACAGGATGATCCTGCCCACCAGCTTGTCTGTAAGAGACAGCCTGCGGGACGAGCAAGGAAGTGGTGGCTTGGGCAGGTCGATCAAACCTGTCGTGAGGCGCTCGAGATGGGCCGAGTCCGTGCTTGGCTTCTTGCTATGAGGGACCCTCAGAGGTGGAACATATACATACATACTGTATATATATGTATAATGTATATGTATATGCATATATATGCATATATATATATATATCTATATATATATATGCATATATATGCATATATATATATATATATATATATATATATATATATATATATGTGTGTGTGTGTGTGTGTGTGTGTGTGTTTATGTATGTATATATATACATATACATATATGTAAATATATACATATAAATGTATATACATTACATATATATCAATATATATATATATATATATATATATATATATATATATATATATATATATATATATGCGTGTGTGTGTGTGTGTGTGTGTGTGTGTAGAGAGAGACAGACAGATAGAGAAAGCAAGAGAAACAAAGGAGACCGTAAAGGTGGAAGAAGGGAAACACGGATACTCCAATTTCCTTCATCAAAAACAAAGACACAGCTTTGTGTGCAATTAAATTTCCTTTTCGAGTGGAACGAATTTTTGCTTTTTCTCCCTACTCCGCTTTCATTTCTGTTTTCGAATCATTCTGGAGAGAGAAAAATAAAAAACAGAGAGGATCGTTTTGACCAAAGAACCAGTCTATAATTTTTTTCTTTCTTTTTTTTTTTCTTTTTTTCTTTCTTTTTTTTTTTTTGTATGAGAAAGGGATATCGAGTGACCTGTTTGGAATGGCGTCGCTTCGAGCTTCTTGTAAATCGATATGTGATAGATAAACTTGGGTCTTCGGAATGGTGGCTCGTTTGTCTTCATTTGGTCCGAGAGCTGCCAGTGAGATTTTTTTTCTCTCTCATGAGGCTATGAATATATGATTTTCTTGCATCCTATCGTTACCACACTCAAGTATACTTTCTTAAACCCTCTCAACTTCCGCATACACATACATCCTAATTAGTGTGACTATCCTTAACTATACCTACTATAGGTGTTCTGTTCATACATCCCTATCAAGAAAATTCACAATCAATAAATTTATAGACACAAAACTAAACTTTTCCTATGATAGTAATTCAATAAGTACATGCCTCCCTTTCAAATTCAAAAGAAAAGAAAGAAAGCAATGTATAAATTTCTGACTATCCTCTCCTATTCCTCTGCAGTGCATACACCCCTCCCCTCAAAATAAT
>NC_091581.1:22753040-22758040 GCF_042767895.1 Penaeus vannamei
TCTCGTATAGACCGAAAATATTCCTTTGATGTGAGAAATGCTAAAGGGGAGAAGAGAGAAAGAGACCAGTGGCGCTGTCGGGAGAGTAGAATGAGGGAGGTAGGAAAGGAAGAGAGAGAAAGGGGGAGGTGAGGTAGTAAGTAAGTAGGAAGAGAAGAGAAAATGAGAGAGCAAAGGCAGAAAGGAAGAGAGTAAAGTCAGAGAGACTGAAACTAGGAGAGAGAAAGATAGACACAGAAAAAGGAATGATGTCTGAATGTAAATATATCATTACATAATAGACGTTATGCAATATCATCAGAGGATCGAGGAAGAGGAGGAGAGGCAAAAATATTCCTTTGATGTCAGAAATGGAATGCAAGACAAGAACACCGTTGAGGAAGGAGCCAGTGAGGCAAACAGACAGACATAAGGAGAGAGAGAAAAACATCTAACAGAGAGACAGATGGACAGACAATGAAAGAAAGAGAGAGAGAGAAAGCAATTAGACAAGTAAGCAGAGGGACAGGAGAAAAAAAGAGACAGAGAGAGAAAGAGAGAAATATAAGCACAGATAAATATATTGGGGGAAAATGGAGAGAGATAGAAAAAAAGAAGTATTCTGAATATAGATACGAGATTACATCACAGACGTTGATCGGTAATGACACCGCTAATCACTTGCTTGAGGGAAGGGCGTGGGGGGGGGGGGGAGGGGAGGTTATAAGAGAATGATGAGCAAGGAGCATGAGGAGGGAGGAGGGGGGATGAGGGGGGGAGGGGGAGAGGGGACTGAGCTTTACGAGTCCCTGTCCTCTTCCAAACACGTCCCTTCCACAACGTAGGTGGTCTTTGCCGTACTCAGTGAAATACCTCGTAAAAAAAACACCCTCGTTTTTACGGCCGCTCCGACAAAATTGTCAACATGATTCATTCGCTGTTGACGTTCTGTTCCCTCACACCCTCCCCTCCTCTCCCACACCCCCACTCCCTTTTCCTACTCGCCATACCCCCGCCTCCCCGCCCCTTATTCTCCCTCCCTTCCCCTTCTCTCCTCCCTGCCCCTTATTTCTCCCCTCGCTCCCATTCCCCTTTATTCCTTTTCCCCAATATTCCCTCGATCGCTTTCTCCATCGCCGCCCCCTCCTCCTGCCCCCCACCCCCACCCTCCGCCTCTTCACAGACCCCCCCCCCCTCTCCTCCGCCTCTTCACAGACCCCCCCTCCCCTCCGCCTCTTCACAGACCCCCCCCCTCCCCTCCGCCTCTTCACAGACCCCCCCCCCCCTTCCAGCCTTCGGGTCTTCAAAGCCCGAATCTGGCCTTGGCGGACGAGCTCGCCGGCCGCGTGGGCTGGCTCGGGCGGCCTTGTGCTTCAGCTGCTCTTCCTCGCTCTCTGAAATGAGATGGCATGTATAAATAAGTAAATGAATGGATGAATGAATATACAAACTCATGCACACGCAAACGTACACATGCATGCACACATGCGCGCGCGAACGCACTCTCTCTCTCTCCCTCTCTCTCTCTCTCTCTCTCTCTCTCTCTCTCTCTCTCTCTCTCTATCTCTCTCTTTCTCTCTCTCTCTCTCTCTCTCTCTCTCTCTCTCTCTCTCTCTCTCTCTCTCTCTCTCTCTCTCTCTCTCTCTCTCTCTCTCTCTCTCTCTCTCTCTCTATCTCTCTCTCTCTGCACCCACCCACCCACTCACACACACACAAAGAAACACATCCATATATATCTGTGTGTGTGTGCGTGCGTGTGAATATATGAATGTACGACCGTATGTGCAATATTCATGCAGAGACTGACAGGCAGGTAGAAGAGCATGGAGCGTGTTGGCCAGGCTCTCTTATTACAAAAAAATAGTTCTATGTACCAGACAAAATTGCTTCAACTCGTTAGACTGACAGTTTCCATCTATAATGCAGACACAAAAATGGAACGTCGATTATAGAAGACCCAATTGCTTTGTATATTGGTGATGGCAATGTGATCAAGATGTCAGAAGCGTGATCGTGCATTTTGCTTTCGATAGGTAGGTAATAATCCCTTGATGAATTATTCAAAATCAGTGCGCTTGCAATTGTTATTTCCAACTAAATCTGTGTTGGTGCGAGTAATGTTCCAGAATGGTTCCGGCGAACGGATCCCGAGGATATTAGTATCGATGGTTCTTCTCAGTCTCTGCTATCCAAATGTATATGAATTATTGCCTGGAAACCTCTCAAACCACTACATTTTTGGCCCCGATTGTATGGGAGGGCATGGAAGGTACCACGGAAATTACGGGGTAAAATATAGATAAAATACAGAGAATCAGTCACTATATTCTCCAATGTAGGGAGCTGTGACCCATTCGACCCCCTCCGTGTGGTCTGCCGCGCCTCAAACTCCTCCCAGGAAACAAAGAGTCCTCCACGTATTCACGGTAGAAGAGAGCGTTGGACAGCCTCGCCATTGGGTGCCCCCGCGTGTCTGTCGCGCGCTCTCTCCTGTCGTGAATACGTGGAAGATTCTTCGTTTTCCATTGCGGGGATTGGGAGTACAGCCCCCGGCATTAGACAATATAGAGACTGAATCTGTGTAAATTATTCGTATTTTATCCCGCAGTTTCCCTGGTACCTTTCATGCCCTCCCCTGCCACCGGGGCCAAGAAGTCGTTACTGGTGTGTGTGGGGGGGGGAGGAGGGGGGTAAAGATTTCTATGAATTTGGACAGCAGAGATTGAGAGGAATCCATCAATATCAGAATCGTCGTGATCCCTTCGGCGGAACTATTCTGTAATAAATGCAATATCATCTGTGTAAAAGGAAGATTAATAAAAATCTCGGATGCGTTGTAGAACTGATGATGGAATGTACATATTCAAAACAGGAAAGTCAACATACAAACAACCTGATGAGCACATACGGACGCGAATATCATATAAGATCTGCTTATATGGGTCAATACGAATGATAACTGCTTTTTCTTAAAGTGAAATTACTGGCTCTCTTCTTTGCCCTCTTTGTTTGCATTCAATCCTTCAGGCACACTCACGAGTCTTCTTTAAATACCTGCGGAATCAGCCTGGCTTTGTTACAGTGATCTAGCTGGTCTTTATTTGCTACGTAGTCTCTGGCAGCCACTTAAGGTTTGCCATCTACATCAGTATCATTAGTAGCAGCAGTATAAGTGTTGCAATAATCATTACTGTGACACTCATACGTAGTAGTATCATTGCTATCCTTATTGTCACCTCCAGTATCATAGAATTTGTAGTAGTGGCAGTGGTGGTAGTAGTTGTAGTAATGGTAGCGGTAGCAGTAGTTGTAGTAGTAGTAGTAGTAGTAATAGTAGTAGTAGCGGTAGCAGTAATAGTAATAGTAGTTGTAATAATAGTAGTAGTAGCAGTAGTAGAAATAGTAATAGTAGTAGTAGTAGTAATAGTAGTAGTAGTAGTAGTAGTAGTAGTAGTAATAGTAATAGTAGTAGTAGTAGCAGTAGTAGTATTAGTAGTAGTAATAGTAATAGTAGTAGTAATAGTAGAAGTAGTAGCAGTAGAGTTATCATCGGTGCCATTATCATCATTTCCGTTGCATTTGCCATTTTATAAGATGAAACGCCAAACTATTAACGGCATGGTGACTCAGGTGTGGCCTGTGGACGCCACTGTTCTTATTGTACATCTGCATGTTTCCAATATAAAAAAAAGGCCATAGGGCTTATATCTTACTTTTCATTCTCCTTCCTGTTATAGAACTCTGTTCTCGATTCTTTCATTATTTATCATTTAACGAGTCACTCCCACCTCTTCTCTCCCTCTCTCCCGCCCGCCGTCTTCCTCGCCGCCCGGTTTCAGCCAGGCGAGTCCGAGGGCGTTGCCAGGCCGCGGCGGGCGAGCGCTCTCCCCGCCGTTCGTGAGACGCTCTCCGGCCTCCGGTCTTCGTTTCGGTGACGTCATGAATCGGTGACGTCATGCACCGTGTGTCATGCGCGACCAATTCGGAAATCTACGAATGGTAAATTTTTCGAAATAGGTCTTTTCGTAGGTGATTTTCGGAATGAAGATATTTTGTTGGATATTCCACGAGAAAAGCTATTTGTTAACTTGTTTTCCAGGATAAAGGCATTTTGTGGAATGATTTTCAAAAATAAAAAGAGAGACTATTTTCCAGAATGAAAACATTTCGTCTGATATTTCAGAATACTAACATTTTCTTGTATAATAATAATGATGATGATGGTAATGCCAATGGCAATGATAATAATGATAATGATAATAATAATGATAATAACAATGATAATAAAACTGATAGTAACAATGGTAATAACAATGATGATATGATAATAATGATAATAATAATGATAAGGATGATGATAATGATCAAAATAATAATAATGATAGCAATACCAGTAGTGATAATAACAACAATAAGAAGAAAGATGATAATAGTAATAATGCAGATAATGACATTCTATTAGTTTCTCGCCCATAGTTATTAGATTTTTCTTATCCATTACCCCAAGGACGAGTTTCCCTCTTGCTCAACATACTCACAGGGGACAAAACAAAAAAACAAAACAAAATGATTCTGTTAATTTCTTTCCATTCCATTTATTTCTGTTTCCCATTATCTTTTTCTTCTCCCTCTGTGCTGGAAGTAAAAAATGTTCATTGTTTCAGCCAAATAAGGGTTAAGCTCCACCCATTGCTGGTATATATATATATATATATATATATATATATATATATATATATATATATATATATATATATATATATATATATATATATGTATATATATATATATATATATATATATATATATATATATATATATATATATATATATATATATATATATATATATATATATATATTCCTTAATGATATATATATTTTTTTCCTTGTCGATTTTTGTTCAGAAAGAGGGAGGGAGGGAGAGAGAGAGAGACAGAGAGAGAGAGAGAGAGAGAGAGAGAGAGAGAGAGAGAGAGAGAGAGAGAGAGAGAGAGAGAGAGAGAGAGAGAGAGAGAGCGA
>NC_091581.1:22770540-22778040 GCF_042767895.1 Penaeus vannamei
GTAAGTTCTGAATGAGGCCTCACATTGGTGAATAACAAATCTTAAACAGCTATTGCTGAGAGATGTGAGTAACATCTTAACCTAAGATCATTACCCTCTCTGTGGCTAATACTGCATTTTATAGCATTCTGCTAATATTCTGTATTGCATGAGCTTCCATAACTGTAAAATATGACTTTACATGTTTACATTTTCTTGTTTATTCCAATTTAGCTGCAATGATCCACAAATGGACCTTGCATATAAGAAGAGACAAGTAAATGTAAGTTTTCATCACCACAATAATTGCAATACATTTCTCCTTAAGTAGTTGAAAAAATATATATACTCAAAATCTCTGAATTCCTCCCAAATGCAGCTTACCACGTGGTCCCATTTACTAAACATGAGCTTGTCTTTTCACTGTCTAATCTACTTATGAAATGCCACATTTGAATAACCTCCTACACCACATAAACACTATTGGATGACACCCTTATATACATATATGTATAGCTATGTACAGTACATGTCCTGTCAGTGAGCCATATCCTTCTTAGCAAGGTACAGTATTTTTCATTGAAAATCCAATGGGAAGAGAGTGTTGTAAATGCCTGTATTTACAATAGGAAGCAATATTGTTTACAAACATACACTTTAGAATTGTATGCAAGAACATGCAATTCAATAATATCAGTAATTTACATATATCAAAAGCATGTCTGGCAAAAAGTTTTGTCACCACGAGCAAATCTAGTCTTATGTAATAAAAATATTTTTATTCAAATTCTTGATGTAAATTAGTAGGAAAGAGTTTGTAGACTTCAGTTCAGCGAATATCATCCAAGAAAGTGGACTGTATTTTCATTGCTAAACTTTCATGTACTGGCCTGGCTGATATAAATTATCATTGGCTGCTTGGATCTCTCCTGCCAACTTTAAATCTGATAATACAATAAAAGCATAGTAAAGGAGCCATTTTGAAACACTTTCGTAAGTACTAAGAAGAATGTTACATATTTGGTGGCATTACGTTAGTATCACAACCATAGAATATAAATATACATCTTGCATTCTGATAAAGACATTTTCTTCTCCATAAAACAAATCAAGGCATTCACAGCATACAAGTAGATAAGGTCTAGTATGTATATTGCAACAAATGTGTCATGGTAAGAGACAGATCTATAATATACAAGGCTGTGATACAGTTACATGAGATTCAAGTACACATTTACTACACGTATGGTCTAAGTGTCACAGCTCAGAAGATTCTTTACTACTCCTACAGATGTTGCACTTTTTTTTTTTGATAATACACTGTTACCCTCATGCTACTGTAGGTCACTGAAGAGCCATTCTTTTTCATTTTACCTTTGTGTGTGTGTGTGCATTGTGTGTGTTGTATTGTGTGTTGTGTGTGAAAAGATACAATGCAACCTATTCATAAATTTCAAACACAAGATACTATTTTGACTAGATTTATTACTCAAGAAATATTCCATTCAGCATGTAGCTATGGAAAAAATTAACAAAAATGTCAATATCAAAATCACTGGAAAAAAAAACAATCATAAATGCCATAATACTCTAGAGAAATAGTTATATAAACTGTAAACTTACAGAAGTGATATATAGCTACATGTCTGTGTCTGTGCTTATGTGTCCATGTGAGCATATGTGCATTCTGGTGTATATGCGTGCATGTGTGTGTGTGTGTGTGTGTGTGTGTGTGTGTGTGTGTGTGTGTGTGTGTGTGTGTGTGTGTGTGTGTGTGTGTGTGTGTGTGTGTGTGTGTGTGTGTGTGTGTGTGTGTGTGTGTGTGTGTGTTTGAACTTCAAAAAAGAGTAAAACCAGTATCATTATTATTGCTATGCTACAGTTTACAAAAGATACATGAAAAAAAAATTGCTTTACCTTATGTAATCTGAAAACAATTTTTTCCCTGAAGATATAAACTAAAAAATGTACAAAAATTCTCTAAATAACCTCTTAATACTGTGAAGGAAAATGACAAAAGCAAAGAAAAAATACTACCCCCCTACTTCTCTGTGAATGTCCTACTCTGTTTGCTTCAATTTCCCTCAACTGATTATGGCTGTGTGTACGTGTATATGTGTGTGTGTGATTCCCATCACTAGCACAGCTCCTGTAAGTGCTTTCCCTATGTATGGTTCTCAGCAGCAGCCTCCTTCGTCCCCGAGCTTGAACAGTCTTCTTCAATGATGTCATGGCTTCGACCATTGAGGAAGTATGTTACCATGTCTCCTTTTCCTTTTACCTTTATAGTTCCTCTACAGGATAAAGGATATCCCTTCTTGTGTAAAATCTGATACACCTCTTGGGTTACCTGTTGGGTGAGAGCAAGTATTACGATTGTTGTTCATACACTTTCAGAGTAATAATACTGTAAGATATAAATACGGCTATTAGTGATATATACAAGTTTAGGAAATAATCAAAGAATTCAGAAAATACTTTTGATTGCCTTCATTCCTCTACAATTATTAATCTTTAAAAAAAAGAGAGATTACAGGCAATTCCTGAACAGTAGTATTCTTGGTAGCAACATTCGTTCTTTTCAAGTAAGGAGTTCTAAAATGTACACAAACAAGACAGTATATGTATGACAGTATATACACTGTTGGCAGTTCATGGATCAATGTAAATGGTGAAGGTAAATATGCATAAAGAAAGGTTGTAAAGATACAATTAGAAAAATTCTATCTCTATAAATAGAATACAAAATAAAATAATGTCACTGTGATTCTTTGAATTATGCAAAAAATCATTGTAATTTTGTACTTATAATGACAAAATATAACTAAACCTGTGCTAACCAACAAAATTCAAAATTCAGTAATTTAGTCTTTTTTTAATAACTTGTAACAAATCCCATATCCTACCAAATATTTTGAAAAACAAATAAACTGATAGTTTTAGCGCAATATCTTTAAATATTGTTAAGTAACTGTGGAACAAGAATTCCACAGAGCAAATTATGTGTCAGCTATTCACATAAAAGGCAATACTCGTAGCCTAAATGTTTTTTCTCCATCATACTAATCACAATTCATCTGAAGCAACTAATTTCAAGGTGCTGGAGGTGGTATATACCAAGGCAGTCTTCTCATCTTGCATCCTTGTTTCTTTCCACTACTATAAAGTACATCTTTATACTAGCACACGATATTTACTATAGCTCTCTGCATTATCTTAATGGTTATATTAACACACCCTTTACCCAGGATTTGAAAACAAATATTTTTTACCACTGAACACTGAAACTATAATTAGCTTTTTTTTAACACAAAACCACCAGGGACAGAAAGTACGGACATGCCATGCCCACTATGAGTTTGATATCTATCTCACCTGTTAACCCATATCTTTGATTTTCAGAAATATTTAATTTTATCTTATAATACTATTAGAAATGTTAATAACATTATAATGACTATAACGTCTATAATAATAACAGTATCAATATTGACAGCATTAGCATCTCATAAGCCACAGTGACAAAATCCTATCTTCTCAGAAATGTCTTCCATGTATTAAAGTGAATAACTAATAAAGAAATATCTTTGCACATATATTTCCTTGTCTAATATCATTCATAATCTTGATAGCATTGTTTATAATTCTCAATGCTAAAAATATCTTTATTGTATCCATAGAACAAACAGTGAGGGTACTGATCAAGAAATCTTTTCCAGTTCCCTTATTTATTTATATATATATAAATATATATATATATATATATATATATATATATATATATATATATATATATATATATATATATATATATATATATATATATATATATATATATATATGTATATATATATATATATATATCTGATTTACAGACATGAGATGCATATTAGATAAGCTTTGCCAAGTATGAGACCTACCATAACCAGGAAGGATTGCACCCTTGGATTTTGCCTGTCTTTATGGCAAATTTGAGGCTACTTCCCCATCAAACAAACAAAAAATATTACCTACACCCCTATATAACAATGTGTGATGATAAATTTCTTACCTGTATTTTATCTAGCTCACCCGTTGAATCCATTCTTGACGCTACATTAACTGCATTTCCCCATATGTCATACTGGGGCTTTCTAGCACCTATAACTCCAGCCACAACAGGACCTATATTTATACCTGTAACAGAAAACAAATTAAATACATATTCCTAATGTGAATTAGCACATACACTCATTTTCATATACCTCTTTCTTTCTCCTCTCTTAAAAGTAAATGTAATTCTTATTATCCGATATGTCATAAACAGTTTCTGTTACTCAAAAGTGTGTGGAAAGATTCATTATCTGGAGTTTCATAAACTTTCCTTTGCATTCACAGTCTCTCCTACCACACTACAAATGAATAACTTTGTTACTATACTCTGGCAAACTCAAGAGCAATATATAATTAAGCATAAGATTGATATAAAATTAATTCTGTATTATATTCATATTCTATGAATAATTCTCTTGCATTTACTATAATAATAATAATAATACTCTATATAACATATCTTCATTTCATTTCTAGTAAATAATGTAGCTAGTAGATAGATTTTCAAATAATTGACTTTTTTTTTTCACAAGGTCATTCACTTTGAGAAGTATTGCAAATATAAGTAACATATTCTAAACAGCAATTGTTCACTATCCAAAATACAAATTATAAAAGTGTAAAAAAATGCATTAAATACTTGCCTATTCTTATTTTGAAGTTATTAAAGGAATGTTCATTTACATACTCCAGTTGGTCTCTTATCCGCAGAGCGTAGTCAGCCATAGCTGTCACATGACGGAAATTTTTCAAATCCCTTGTAGATTTTGTGAGTCCTGTATAGAAATATAATGAAGTGATTTTTATGTTTATATTAAAAAATACTATAATTTTTTCTTTAATAAAATATAATATTTCTGTCAATATAACCTCCAAACTATGCTAATATATGATATACATCTCATCTTATCATGTCAAGAATGTTGCATAAAATCATTCACTTTAGTAAGTATGACAAAATATACATACCAGCAGCTGCCATGTAAGTGGCACCAGTGGATTTTATTTTTTCAATCCACTTAAAGCGTTCCTCTTCAAGAAGCTCATCAAAGTCTGCTATGATTTCATTGAGAAGCCGCAGACATTCTACTCCTTCATTATTGGACTCAAGTTCAACATAAAAGTCAGAGAAATTTGGGATGGAAGCAAACAAGATGCAGACACTTTCACATTCTTCATGGTAAAGTTCCTGCAATATGAAAAAATATACACATATACAATTAGCTTGTATTTTATCTGAAAGGAGCTTATAATGCAATTATTAAAGATTATAATTTGAAAACCAACTTTTAAAAATCCTTTTTTTGATTTCCTTTCATCTAACCATATCACAGTACATAAGCCAAGCTATATGATTTACATAGCAGTATATATAAAACAAGTAGCTTAAATATGACAAAAAAACTTATATAGCACACTTACATCTGGTGCTCTGTCTGTGCACAGAAAATGAACAGCAACATGTTCTGGTAGAATGTTGGCTATCAGTTTCCTGTTATAGGCTTGCAGATGTTCAATTTCATCTTTCTCCTCTGTAATAATAATAATGATAATAATGATAATAATAATGATAATAATAATAATAATGATAATAATAATAATAATAGTTAAAGAAATAAAAGCATTAAATTACACTACTATTTTTTCTCCCTTTTTTAATATAGTGCTGAAAGGTCTTTATAATAATATAAAAGAAAATGTCAGTGTACAAATAGGCCTGTGGTTGCATGAAGACAGATTAGCACCTAAATTTTAATTCAAATACTTGATTATAAAAACCCTTCTAGTCATTTTAAGTAATGATATCTTGAAAGTATTCCAGGAAATAAAATCATGCTGTGCAATTGCAAAAACAATGGAGGGTGAAAGCTTGTTCAGGACAACAGTGATAGATCCAAGATGTTTCACAAGAGGAGCTGAATATGTAACAGTATTATCAGAGGTGCAAGACTAAGGATTCTGGGAAATTTTAGCATTGCAAAGTAAATTTCCAAGTATTTCATGTTGCTTATTCCTTTGCTATGGGGGTACAATTTATCAATTTACTGCAGAGGGAGCCACCTTGGATCCACCACTGGGAATAAAGGAAACATGTGCATCATCAGTTAAAGTCTGCCATGGAAATCAATGTTTGGAGTTCTTCGTGGAGTGGATGGAGCCAGCAAAATCAAAATATAAGCACTGATAAATTCAACAGGAATCTTTCTCCCCCTTCATAAGACTGGAAATGTGTACAAGCTTTCACCCTTTTATGAAATTCTTCCCTAGTGATATTTTCTACTTCTACAACCTGCTGCAGTCAGATGTTTCCACACACACACACATATAGATACAGACACACACACATACAGATACAGACACACACACACACACACACACACACACACACACACACACACACACACACACACACACACACACACACACACACACACACACACACACACATGATAATTAGGAAACATGAAATTAAAGACAGCTGGGTGGATTGTCTACTTGGACTTTTACTCATGTTAATACCATCAAAGTAACATTGAGAACTCATTCATGTGGACTTCTACTTGGAAAATGGAATTTAACACCAATAAATGCCACATGGTCAGGTTCTGAGAAAGTAAAACTTGCTACTATTCCAGTATAAATTAGGAGACACAATTCTAAACTCTGCTGACAGGGAAAAAGACCATGGGGTAAGAAACCTATGCCCAAACAATCATATAAATGAAAAGGTAAAAAAAATGCTATGACTGATTGCCAACACGAAGAGGGCATTGATGTATAAGACCTAGTCTAGAGTACAGTGCAGTGGTATGGAATCCACACTTAAAAAAGGATACAGGACATCATTATGCTGTTCAACTATATTGTAGGAAGGGTGAAATGAAACAAAGATGACTATAATCTTGAAAACAAGAAGGATGAGAGGACACAATAAAAAGTTGAAAGTAAAAAGAGGTAATAAAGATGTCAAAAAATTTAGTTTCCCAAACAGAACTAATGAAGCGAGGAACAGTCTTCCCAAAAACATTGTATGTGCCAAAAACATGCATCAATTTAAAGAGTTATATGACAATTCAAATATAGCAGATGGGAGCATCTGAGGTCACCTTTTCTCCCGTATTGAAACAACTAGGTAAGAACATCTAGGTAAGAAAACACATACATACATATACACACACACACACACACACACACACACACACACACACACACACACACACACACACACACACACACACACACAAATATATATATATATATATATATATATATATATATATATATATATATATATATATATATATATATAATATATATATATATATATATAAGCCCCCATGCACGCACGCACGCACGCACACGCACACACGCACACGTGCATGCTCACACATGCTCACACACACACACACACACACACACACACACACA
>NC_091581.1:22793040-22798040 GCF_042767895.1 Penaeus vannamei
CTCTGTTCCCCCTACGTTGCTCTCTCCGTCGCTTGGCTTCGTTTTTCTCTGTCTCCGTCTTTTTCTCCTTTTCTCTATATCCCAATCTTTGTCTTTTTATGACTATCTGTCTGTCTCTCTCTCTCTTCCTATTTTGTCTCTGTCACTGTCTGTCTCACTTTGTATAATGTGTGTGTGCGTTTGTACGTGCGTGCGTGTCTTTCTTTCTCTGTGTCCCCCCCTCTCTCTCTCTCTCCTCTCTCTCTCTCTCTCTCTCTCTCTCTCTCTCTCTCTCTCTCTCTCTCTCTCTCTCTCTCTCTCTCTCTCTCTCTCCCTCTCTCTCTCCACCCCTACTTCCTCTTGCTCTCCCCGCCCCCTCTCTCTCTCCTGCCTCTTCCTCTCGCAATCATCCCCCCCCCCCCCCGATTTCTCTTTCTCCTCCCCTCTCTCTTTCCCGTTCCTCTCTTTTCCCCCTCACTCTCTCCTCCTCCTTCATCACTCACTTTCCTTCCTCCATCTTTTTCTCCCTCTCTTTTCCCCTCTGTCTCTGTCCCTCTCGCTCTCTATCTATCTATCTATCTATCTCCCTCTCTCTCACTATCTCTCATTCCTCCCCCCCTCTCTCTCCTTTCTTTTTCAATTTCCTTCTTTCCTTCTTCCCATCTTTCTCTCGCCTTCCCTCTTTCTACTTCTCTTTCGCCCTCCCCCCTCTCTCTCTCCTTTCTCCTCGCCTTCTTCACTTTCCTTCTTTCTTTCCTCCCCTCTTTCTATCCTTCCTACTCTTTTCTCTTCCCCTCCACTATCTCTTACGCTCTTTCTCCCCTTTTCTCTCTCCTCCATTCCTTCCCTCATCATTCCTCCCCATCTACCTTCTTTCCTTCCTTCCGTCATTAACTCATTCATTCATTCCATCCTCCCTTCCTTCTTTTCTTCCTTTCTTTCTTCCTTATTTCCTTCTTTCTCTTTCTCTCTCTTCTCTCTCTCTCTCTCTCTCTCCCATCCCTCCTTTTCCCTCTCCCCCTCCCTTCCCTTCCCTCCCTCCCTCCCTTTCCCTCTCTCCCTCCTTACCCTTCCCTCTCCCCCTCCTTATCCTTCCCTCTCCCCCTCCTTACCCTTCCCTCTCCCTCCCTCCCTTCCCTCTCTCCCTCCCTCCCTTTCCCTCTTGAATTCCCTTCACACCTTGTACAATTCTTTCAATCGTCTCGTGAAGCAAAAAAAAAAAAAAAAAATCACTTCTCCCTTGGTCGTCGCCATCAGCCCCATAATTCACTATTCCCTCACGAGAAGTAACACGCCCTAGAAACCCCATTAAGCTGTGAAAAGTCAGCGACGGTGAGCGAAGGGAAATATTCATCTATGAAAGAGGGAAATATTCATAGATGAAAGAGGGAAATATTCATCTATGAAAGACGGAAATATTCATCTATGAAAGAGGAAATATTCATCTATGAAAGAGGAAATATTCATCTATGGAAGAGGAAATATTCATCTATGAAAGGGGGAAATATTCATAAATGAAAGAGGGAAATATTCATCTATGAAAGAGGAAATATTCATCTATGAAAGAGGAAATAATCTATAAGAGAATGAAATATTCATCTATGAAAGACGGAAATCATAGATGAAAGACGGAAATATTCATAGATGAAAGAGGAAATATTCATCTATGAAAGAGGGAAATATTCATAGATGAAAGAGGGAAATATTCATTATAAGAGAGGGAAATATCCATTTATAAGAGAGGGAAGTATTCATCTATGAAAGAGGAAATATTTATCTATGAAAGAGAGCAATATTAATCCATAAAAGAGGGAAATATTCATGTATGAAAAAGGGAAATATTCATGTATGAAAAAGGGAAAATATTCATCTATGAAATAGGAAATATTCATTTATAAGAGAGGGAAATATTCATCTAAGAAAGAGGAAAATGCTAATTTATAAAAGAAGGAAATATTCATCTATGAAAGAGTAAGAATCTTCATTTATAAAATAGGGAAATGTTCATCTACAAAATAGGTAACTATTCATGTACAAAAGTGGGGTAGTATAATTTTTTTATTAAAGAGAAATATTCATCAATAAAAGAGGGGAAATTTTCCTCTATAAATGAGGAAATATTCACCTACAAAAGTGGACTAAATACAAATCTACAAAAGAGGTGTAAAGTTAGTCTATAAGTAAAGAAAATATTCTTATATAAAATAAGTTAATATTCACCTATGAAAGGGAGGAAATATTACTCTATAAAGAGGGAATTTTCATATTTAAAAGAGTGAAATATGAGTCTATAAAAGGGGAGACATATTAATCTATAAGAGAGAAATATTCACCTACAAAGAGGAAATTTTTCATCTACAAAAGAAGAGAAACATTACCCTATAAAAGACGGGAAATATTCATCCATAAAATGAGGGGAAACTCGACAAAAAAAAACGTTTCCCAGAAGCACGAGGGGCAAAGCTTGAAAATAAATGCCTTGCTCCCTTGTTTCGCCTAGTACTTCCGGCCTTGTAAGTGGCGTGGCGCGAGACCTCACCTTGTACTTGGCTCTTTTTCGCTCGCTTTTGTTCTTTTGTTGCGAGGGGAAAAAGTCCTTTGCTAACTCCAGGGACGGAATACGTGTTTGGGGTCGTAAGGCAGAAAGGGAAGCTGGTGTAATCTATCGCGCTGTTTCGTGTCAGAGCGGATGGATGGTACACACGCACGCACGCTCACTCACGCTCACTCACGCACGCTCACGCATGCTCTCTCTCTCTCTATCGCGCACACACACACACACACACACACACACACACACACACACACACACACACACACACACACACACACACACACACACACACACACACACACACACACACACACACACGCAAGCACGTACGCACACACATATAGACACACATACACAAAAATACACAAGAACATACAAAAAACACGAACACATAGAAGGAAAGTTAATGAAATCTATCACATACGCCTTATGAATTAAAAAAAAAATAATAATAAATAAATGAAAACAAAATAATAAAAAATAAAAAAATGCCCCGTTTATCCGAATGTAGACTCGGATAAACGGAGATCACAGGTACGATTACAGATACACACGTGACATCATTATTACACATGAGACGAGGAGCACAAACGAAAGTTCAAAGTTCCGAGTACTCTTTTTGAGCACACACGACATCATTACCTCGGGATGATGATGATCTGGACCGCAAATATGCAGATGATGGTGAACCAGGAAATGATGAAGTAGCTCGGCAGCATCTTGTCCCTCTCCTTGGAATACTGCGAGGGAGAGAGATCATCAAGTGGAAAGTTATTATGTGTTTTTACCTGCGGGATGAGGGATGCTGTAGAGGGGGTGGGGGTGGGGGTGGGGGGTATGTGGTAGATTATACGTTGAATTTCTTTTATATTCAGTTCTCGCTAGTTTATATAATAGAGAGTGGGAGGGAGAGAGAGGGAGAAGGAGATAGAAGGAAAGAGAGGGAAAGAGAGGGAGGGTGGAAGGGAGAGAGGGAGAGAGGGAGAGAGGGAGAGAGGGAGAGGGGGAAGGAGAGGGAGAGGGAGAGGGAGAGCGAGAGCGAGAGCGAGAGCGAGAGCGAGAGCGAGAGCGAGAGCGAGAGCGAGAGAGAGAGAGAGAGAGAGAGAAAGAGAAAGAGAGAGAGAGAGTAGGGAGGGGGGGGGGGCAAAAACAAACAGACAGAAAGGTAGAAACGGAGATAGAAAAAGAGAAAGAAACAGAAAGGCGGATAGAAGGCAAACAAGCAGACAGAGGGACAGGTCGAGAAAAAGGACAGACAGACAAATCAAGAGACAGACAGTGAGAAAGACAAACCGAGAGAGAGAAGAGAGAAATCGAGAGACAAAGAGACAGTCACATCGAAAAAAAACAGACGCAGAAAGACAAACCGAATGACAAACAGAAAGACAAACTGAGAGACACAGTAAAAAAAAAAAAAAAAAAAATGAGAGAGAGAAGAGAGAAATCGAAAGAAAAAGAGACAGTCAAATCGAAAGAAAGACAGACACAAAAAGACAACCCGAAAGACAGACAGAAAGACAAACCGAGAGAGATACAAATCGAGAAACAAAGAGACAGACAATTCCAAAGAAAGACAGACACAGAAAGACGAACCGAATGACAGACAGAAAAATCAAACCGAGAAAGAAACAAATCGAGAAACAAAGAGACAGACAATTCAAAAGAAAGACAGACAACATTTAGACCAACCGACTGACAGACAGAAAAATCAAACCGAGAGACAGACAGACGGCCACCCTCACCTTCTCCTCGACATCAGACTTGCGGAAAGAGAGCAGGAACCTCTTGCAGTGCTCGCTCCTGAGGCGGTCGATGGAGCGGGCGTCGATGGCACGGGCCAGGTAGTCGTTCACCTCGTCGTCAGTATTCTTGCTGTCGGAGGAGTCGCTGAGGCCGAGCCTGTGGGCGACGCCGAAGGAGGAGTGAGTTAGGAGGACGTGATCTGTCGACCAATAGGGGTAAGTGGAGTGAGTCTGCACCACTCCACGTACTCCTAAAGGTCGACAAAGAGTGCGTTGACGTCTAAGCAACACACAATGGAAGGGTCGTCTGTATCTGGCGAGCACAGTAAATAGAGTGCATTTGCATGTGGTCAGGCACAATGCATAAAAAATGTGTCCACTTCATTTGGGTTGGGTTCTATTCAGCCCAAACTAAACTTCAGTTCGTTTATCTTACTTTTGGAAGAGATGAAAGAAAATAGGTCCATGGAATTAGCTTAGATGAAATGGTCCTCTGATTCCCCTCCCTCTCCCTCTCCCTCTCCCTCTCCTTCTTCTTCCCCTTCCCCTTCCCCTTCTCCTTCCCCTTCCCCTTCCCGTCCTCACTGTCCTTCTCACTGTCCCTCACCCTCTCCCTCACCCTCTCTCTCTCTCTCTCGCTCTCCCTCTCTCTCTCCCTCTCTCTCTCTCTCTCTCTCTCTCTCTCTCTCTCTCTCTCTCTCTCTCTCTCTCTGTGTGTGTGTGTG
>NC_091581.1:22838040-22840540 GCF_042767895.1 Penaeus vannamei
CAGACAGAGACAGACAGACAGACAGACAGAAAGACAAACAGAGACAGAGACAGACAGACAGACAAACAGAGACAGAGACAGACAAACAGGCAAAAACAACCTCCCCCCCCTAACCCATCCAAGCCAAGGCCCAACTACTCACCCAGGAATGCCTCCAGACTCCATGTAGTTGGCGAGGGTGACGTCGTTGGACCACACGTCGAACTGCCACTTCCTGAGGCCGAGGACGCCGCAGTGGACCCGTCCCGAGTGGATTCCCACCCGCATGTTCACGTTCACGCCCGTGACCTCGCGTACCAGGCTGAAATTAAGGGGGGGGAAGTGGGGTTAAAAATTGGGGTAGAATTAAGGTAGGTATTTGGGTATGGGTTAGGGTGGAAATTAATTTTTCGGTAAAGATCTGGGTATGAATTTGGGCAGAGATTTTTGGGTAAAGATTTAGGTAAGAATCAGGGTAAAATTTTGAGTTAAAAATAAGAGTAAATATTTGGGTAACGATTCGGGTATACAATTAGTAAAAAATCTGGTTTAAATTTGGGTAAAGTTACGGAAAATATTAGGGTAAATAGCCGAGCTAAAATTAGGGTAAAATTTACGGTACAAATTGAGGTAAATAACAGTGCATGCTGGAGGGTAAAACGTACAGTAACATTTGAAAAAATAACTCGGTTTATCTTTATACTTCTCACTCTCTTATATCCATTCATATATTTGTTTTTCTTTTCTTTTCTTTTTTGAGGCTGCCGTATTTTGATAATGATAATAATAATAATAACAACAAAGAAATAAATAAAGCAAACAAATAAATAGAAAATAATTCTAATAAGTAAACTCCATTTTCTTTATACCTCTCACTCCCTTATATTCATTCATATATTTACGTTTTGTTTTTTTCTTTTTTTTGAGTCCGCCGAACCGTATTTTGCCCGCTTCAAGACCCGATTCACAAAAGGCCTTAAGGGATAGTACAGTCGGCCCATTTAATAATGCGGACACGTAGGCAGCCACCCCCCCCCCCCCAAACCCCCAACCTTCACCCCCTTTATCTGCAGGACAAGACACGTCAAGAAAACGTGTATGGCATGAAATCTCCTAAATCTCAACGTGTTTTGTTATCTCGTCTCGTCTCTCTCTCTCTCCCTATCTTCATGCGCATTTTTGTTGTTATGAGGAATTCGTGTTACTTTCTTGGTTTCTCCTCTCTGCATCTCTTCTTTGATTTTTTGTTTATCATCATTGTTTATCTTTGCGACCAATCTCTAAGTTGGTTTCCTAAACTTGATATTCTATTTGTCTAATTATCTATTTTTTTTATACACCACCTCTCTCTCTCTCTCTCGAAATTTATCGTTGTATTATAGATCTAAATTTACGTTCGCGTTCAAAATTTACGCTTACCCGCTTTCTTGTAAACCATTCCTGCGGCGTTACTATTCTTTCCTTTGAATCCCGCGAAACTGTGTTACTAGACTTTAGTGTATCTATCCATATTCGTCCACTTTCCATCGAAACTACTCTCCGTCATTCTTCCACCCTCTATCCACCTTCTGTTTATATTCCTTCTACCTCTCTCCCATCCACTTTTTGTTTACTTTCTACGAATCTCCCATCCATCTTCCATCCACTTAGTCTTTTGATTATCCACCATCAAAATTATATCGTCTAACAACGCCCTATCTATCTCCCTCCCAATTTCCATTAACCTTCTACCTATCTTCCACTTCCTATCCCCCCACCCCGCCTCACATACTTTCTCTTCCTACTTCCTTTCCCTTCTACTTCCCTCTTCCTCCCTCCCACCCCCCCGTCCCTCCTTCCCAGCCTCCACCAGTGCTCCTTCCAATCACCCCCTCTCCCCCACCCCCCTAATCCCAGGTTTCTATCAGAGATGGATTAATTTAGCCTTTAGCCGGAAACATTTCTTGGTCTAGAGAGAGAAAAAAGGAGAAGAAAAAAAATATCTTGGGAGGACAGGGCCTTCATTCCTTTTATTGTCCCTCGATTCTTTAAGAAAAGAAAAATGGCGCAATCTCTGATTGTATTGCTCGATTGGCTTTTGAAAAATATCTATCGGTTTTTCTTTCTCCTTCTTCATTACTTATCTATAATGAATCCTTCAGGAAATCGGAAGAAAATGTACTCGGACGACATGGTACAAATTGTTCTTATAAAGGAGAGACCTCTCCGTTGTCTGGGACAACAATGTATGTACATATAAATATGTATGTATGCATAAATGCACTCATATGTGTATGAATATATCTATCAATATCAATATATATATCTATAACTATATCGATATTTATCTATATATTTATATGCATATATGCGTGTGTGCGTGCATGTGCGTGTGCGCATGTATGTGTATGTGTATGTGCGTGTGTGCGTGTGCGTGTGCGTGTGCGTGTGTGTGTGTGTGGGGGGGGCGTATGTGCATGTGTGTATGCGTGTCTGTATCTATGTCCATGTCTGTGTATGTATCTCTGAGTCTGTGTCTCAC
>NC_091581.1:22845540-22848040 GCF_042767895.1 Penaeus vannamei
AACCGGTGTTTCGCCAGTCTCACGCGGGAAGGAGAGGTCTAAGAGCAAGAGTTTCTCGAGTCACTCAACCTTTCTCCCTCACTCTTTCCTTTCCCCTTTCTCCTCCCTCTTCCCTGACCCTTACGTACCTCTTCGCCCATTATTTTCCTTACCCGCCGAAACAATTATCCCCTCCCTCCTCCCTTACTTGGCTCTCTCTCCCTGCCTCCTCCCTCACTTGGCTCTCTCTCCCTGCCTCCTCCCTCACTTGGCTCTCTCTCCCTGCCTCCTCCCTCACTTGGCTCTCTCTCCCTCCCTCTTCCCTCACTTGGCTCTCTCTCCCTCCCTCCTCCCTCACTTGGCTCTCTCTCCCTCCCTCCTCCCTCCTCCCTCACTTGGCTCTCTCTCCCTCCCTCCTCCCTCACTTGGCTCTCTCTCCCTCCCTCCTCCCTCCTCCCTCACTTGGCTCTCTCTCCCTCCCTCCTCCCTCACTTGGCTCTCTCTCCCTGCCTCCTCCCTCACTTGGCTCTCTCTCCCTCCCTCCTCCCTCACTTGGCTCTCTCTCCCTGCCTCCTCCCTCACTTGGCTCTCTCTCCCTCCCTCCTCCCTCACTTGCCTCTCTATCCCTCCCTTCTCCCTCACTTCTCTCTCTCCCTCCCCCCTCCCTCCCCTCTCACTTGCCTCTCTCTCTCCTCCTCCCTCATTTGGCTCTCTCTCTCCCCCCCTCGTCCCTCACTTGGCTCTCTCTCCCTCCCTCTATCCTCACTTGGCTCTCTCTCTCTCCCCTCCCTCCTCTCTAACTTTGGTCTCTCTCTCTCCCCTCCCTCCTCCATCGCTTTGCTCTCTCTCTCCCCTCCCTCCTCCCTCGCTTTGTTCTCTCTCCCCTCCCTTCTCCCGTCCCTCTCTCATTTATCCCTCTCTTCAAGTCCCATTCTTTCTCCCTCTCTTTTCCTTTCTTTCTCATTCACCTATTTCCCTGCTCCCTCCTCCATCCTTCTTCTTTCCTCCTTCCTCCCTTCAACATCCTTCTTCCTTCCTCCTCCCTTTTCCTCTTCCTTCTCTCCTCCCTCGATCCCTTTTTCTTTACTTCCTTTCCCTAACTCTCTTCCGTCCCTCCCTCTCCTTCCCCTCTCCCCCCGGTGCGTGCAGATCCCACGTGACCCGATGTTCACGAGCGCTTGGAGGTAGGGGAGGGGGGGGGGGAAGCGGGGTCGAGCGTGAGGGTCAAGGTCGTGGTGGATCAGAGGCTATAATCCTTTCATTATAAAACTCTCTCTCTTATTCACTCACTCATTCTCTTCTCTCACACTCACTCATTCACTCACCTCTTTCTCTCTTATTCACTCACTCATTCTCTTCTCACACTTACTTTCACTCACCCCCCCTCTCTCTCTCTCTTATTCACTTACTCATTCTCTTCTCACACTCACTCTTTCACTCTCCCCTTCCCTTTCTCTCTCTTGCTCTCCCCCACATTTTCTCTACCTTCTCCTTTTATTATCTCCCACTTTTTTCATTCTGTCTATTCTTCTTCTTTTTTTAAGTTGTTTAGGGTTGCGTGAAGGTTGACTCGGGGTGCGATGTGCGTGCGTTCGTACGTGAATAATCGGAAATTATTCTTTACCATTACTTTTTTATTAACGTATCTATTCTTGTTCCTCATCTTTATGGATTTGATATGATAAAAGCTTTTCCAGATTCTGCAGAGTGATTAAAGCGTGATAGTTAATTTGATGAAAAGTTAAATGGCTTGAAACAACAAAAGAAATAAACAGGGGCACATATGAGGAAATAATTATACTGTCAACACAAATATTAATAACATGATAATAATCCCAATGGCAATGATACCGTACCATTAAAAAGAATGTTAATGAGAATGACCGTTGTAATAATGAAGACTATTTTGATGTTTAATAGAACACCAATGATGACGATGATGATCATGACGGTAATAATATCAACAATAATAAAAATAATCATAGCAATAATAATGCCAAAAACAATGGACACAATACACATCGAACCATCACCACCAACGACAAAAGACCAGAAAAGAGTCCCCTTCCCGCCAAGCTGTTCTTCCCGCGCCATTTTCCTCGTGTCGCTCCCGGCCGCCTTCGAAACCGTCTCGCGAAGCATTCAGCTCGAGGTAACAGCGCTTACCTCAAGGGGGCAATCCCGCTGACGCTAACTGGTTCGGCTGTCGACGTTCCGAACTCTTTCCGAATCCGCCGACAGCTGAATGGAAACACGGGCTGTCCTTTGGGTGTCGGGTTGGGGGAAGGGGGGTACGGGGGTGGGGGTGGGGGGGATTGCCTCTACCCACCCGCTTCCTCCGAACTCGTAGGGGTTCCTAAGCACCCCTTTCCCCTCCCCCAGCCCCCTTCCTCTCCCTACCCATCCCTAGGGTTGTAGCTTATACATATTTTCTGTTTCTCCATTTATCTTTGTAAACTATTTTTTATCAAAGTGAAATGAAACTAAAGTTGCATAAAGATAAATACGTATATGATTAGAA
>NC_091581.1:22880540-22888040 GCF_042767895.1 Penaeus vannamei
CTTCCCTCCATCTTCCTTCATTTCCCTTTCTTCCATCTTTCTCCATATCCCTTTCCTCCATCTTCCTCCATCATTTTCCCCTCCATCTCCTTTTTTTTCCATCTTCTTCCATTTTCCCCCCATCGTGGTTTCCTGTCACTGTGTCTCGGCACCTCATCATCAACCTCTTGTCGTGTTTCCTTCGACCTCCTTGTCCCTCATAGCATCCTACGTCCTCCTCCCACATTCGTCCTCTGCCCAAAGCATCTCCTTTCCCTCTCTCCTTCCCCCTGATTTTCGGCACTAAAATCTCCTCCTAATTTCTCCGGTTCTCATCTTCTTTAGCGTTAATAATAACAATAATAATAATGGTAGTAATAATAATAATAACAATCATAATAACAATAACAATAATCATCATGATCATCATCGTCATCATCATTATTATCATCATCACATCATCAATCATCATCATCATCAATCATCATCATCATCATCAATCATCATCATCATCATCATCATAGTAATAGTAATAAGCATTACTAATGACATTCCTGTAGATAATTACGAACAAAAACATCAATAGCAGTAACCATGATGACGAAACTTGATCCCCATTAAACAAGCCTTATTCATGTAGCCTTTTACCACATTTTCTTCCTATTTCTCCTATAATATGTCAAGCGTAGAGTACCTGCCACGCGCCTCTGGATCGAAACCACATCTTAGGCGATAGTGTCAGTCTTCACAAAGCACTCGGGTTTACTTTACCTATATTCTCTCTCTCTCTCTCTCTCTCTCTCTCTCTCTCTCTCTCTCTCTCTCTCTCTCTCTCTCTCTCTCTCTCTCTCTCTCTCTCTCTCTCTCTCTCTCTCTCTCTTCTTTCTTTCTTCTTTCTTCTCTCTCTCTCTCTCTCTCTCTCTCTCTCTCTCTCTCTCTCTCTCTCTCTCTCTCTCTCTCTCTCTCTCTCTCTTTCTCTCTCTCTCTCTCTCTCCTTTGTCTTTCACTTTCCCTTTCTCCTACTCTCTGTCTCTGTCTCTGTCTCTGTCTGTCTGTCTGTCTGTCTGTCTGTCTGTCTGTCTGTCTGTCTGTCTGTCTGTCTGTCTGTCTTTCTCTCTCTCTCTCTCCTTTGTCTTTCACTTTCTCTTTTTCCTACTCTCTGTCTTTGTCTGTCTGTCTGTCTGTCTGTCTGTCTGTCTGTCTGTCTGTCTGTCTCTCTCTCTCTCTCTCTCTCTCTCTCTCTCTCTCTCTCTCTCTCTCTCTCTCTCTCTCTCTCTCTCTCTCTCTCTCTCTCTCTCTATCTCTCTCCGTTTTTTTTTGTCCTTCTATAGCTGTGTTTATCACTTTCTATTGGATCTCCACTCCCATTCCTACTCCTACTCCCACTCCCACCCCAATCATAACTCTTTCATTACCACTTCCTCCCCTTCACCCTTACCCCCACTTCCTTTCTCATACCCACTCCTACCTCTACTCCCACCTCCACTCCTACAACTCCCACGCCCATTCGCTCTCACCCACCTCTCGCTCCCACCCATCCACTCTTACTCTCATTCACTCTCATCCCTACTCCCACTCCCACCCCTTCACACCCATTCTCACTCCCACTCCCACCCCAACTCCCTTTCCCATTCCCACTTCCACTCCTACCCCTTCCCTCTCATCCCTAATCCCTTTCCCTACCCCACTTCCACTCCTACCCCTTCCCTCTCATCCCTAATCCCTTTCCCACCCCCACTTCCACTCCTACCCCTTCCCTCTCATCCCTACTCCCACTCAGCCCTAGCCCCCCACCCACTCCCCCGTCACACCCTACGCGACCACCTACCTGACGTTATCGTGTCTCTGGATGTAGATCTTGTGGAACATGGTGTCCTTGGGGATGACCGCGATGTCGGACTTCATCTCCATGGCCACGTGTCTGGGCAGCACCGACAGCAGAAGACGTTCCTGCGAAGTACACACACTGATTACATCTCTGGAGTACGGGGCGGAGGGAAATTGAGTTACTTCCCCGCTTCCCTCTCCACGAGCTCCTCTCGGAAAAGCCGCGGGACCCTTCGCTCGGTAAATCTTTGCTTCGGAGGCTGTGACTGATGGTTCCCTTATGGTCGCGGGGATGGAGGCAAACAGGATGGCGAAGGGGATCATGAGGAGAGGGAGGGAGAGGGAGAATGACAGGGAGGGGGAAGAGATGAGTGAAGGTGGTGGAGAGAGGGAGCGAGAGTGAGAGGGAGATTGCCAACAACCATCGTGAATAATAATTGAAAAAAGTCTGCTGCAGATATTCCCTGTCTACTGAGAAGAAAATATCTAAAATATAAAAAATAAAGAGAGAGAGAGAGAGAGAGAGAGAGAGAGAGAGAGAGAGAGAGAGAGAGAGAGAGAGAGAGAGAGAGAGAGAGAGAGAGAGAGAGAGAGAGAGAGACAGACAGACAGACAGAAACACTAAAGCAAGATAAAATCAAATGTAAAATCAGGACAACCTTAAAATCAGACTGAAACTATCGCAGTACACCCCCTCTTCCCCTGCACAATATTGCACAATGCAACTTCCTCGTAAGAAGTGGCAGATGTTTCAAGATGGTTTCCAAAATGTCGAGATTTCTATTGGATGTCAATATTGCCCCACTTGAATATCTAAAAGCTATGTGACGAAGACGTGAAGAAAATTGTTCTGTCTCAGCCAGAGAGAGAAAGAGAAGAGAGAGAAAGAGAAGAGAAGAGAGAGAGAGAGAGAGAGAGAGAGAGAGAGAGAGAGAGAGAGAGAGAGAGAGAGAGAGAGAGAGAGAGAGAGAGAGAGAGTAAAGGCGTTTTAAGCATGAAAATTTGGGTGTTTTAAGCAGGAAAATTTGGGCGTTTTAAGCAGGGAAATGTCTTGCCTAAAATCTCGAGACCTTTTCTTGTTATCTCAGGCGACCCCAATAGATGGCTAGACTTCCGCTTGCTAAGTCAAGCGGTGTACCGTCACCATGGCAACAGCGTCATTCGCGTACCGTACTGGGTACAAACCTTCGAATGCGAGCGTTGACCATGAACTCCACTTAATGTTTTTATCAGAGAAGTTATTTTTTACGATTTCTTTTTCTGTAATTTCCATAACATTATTTTCAAAGAAATTCAAAATATGAAAACTAAAGGAGATAATAGAGATTATGGGAATGATTTTTTTTCTTATAAATCATAAATCATTTTAAAAAGAACAATTTATCTCTAAATCGAGAATATACCAACTTTTCAATGAAACAGAATATTTATATTTCAAGTGGAAAATTCTGAAAAATTCTAGCAGCATTCTCCTGTTGATATTGCATTCAGTGAATATTATATTCTACTTCATAAAATTGTATATATGGAAATAGGTAGACCTATATTTCATTATTTTATTTATTATGATCATTTGTTTTGATAGCGTGTCAGATTGTAAGGGTTGCCAGTCGGAAATAAGAGTCACTGTATATACACATAGAAGAAATATTCTACTTTATAAAGATATTAGGGTAGATTTATTAATTTAAAACGTTTACTGTGGAAGATACTTGAATTTAAGCGTAGAATATTTCAGGCTAGACATTTAATAGAGCCATTCATGCAGATTAGCAACATTGCTCAGACTCGAGCAGTCGTTTTAAGCAGCAAACAGTGCAGCCTTGGCCTCGGAGCAAGAATTTTTGACCAAGCGAACCCCTGCATATAACGCCTTATATGTCTGTTTTTTTCGCAGCGTGTTTATAAGTGTGTCAATAGGGCTCGAATTAGACTATCACCTCTGGGGGTTCCGGGGCTCAGAAGCATCTTATGGAGGCCTGCTAGGAAAATATCTTTCAGTAAAGATATTTGCATTTGAAAATAACGAGATGTGTGTGTGTGTGTGTGTGTGTGTGTGTGTGTGTGTGTGTGTGTGTGTGTGTGTGTGTGTGTGTGTGTGTGTGTGTGTGTGTGTGTGTGTGTGTGTGTGCGCGTGTGCGTGTGCGTGTGCGTGTGTGTGTGTATGTGTGTGTTAGAAGTCTTTCATCTTGTGCATGCAAATATTCATACGTATTTGCCCAGCAATATCAAAGAGAGATAAACTCCTAGACCATTCATGTGTCCTGCGTTCGCTTCCTTTCACTTGCAAATGCAACGAAGTCGAGTGAAATGGAAATGAATTGAGAAAAAAGCACCTCTTAAGTTTGTCAATCTTCTCAAACTCTAATCCAATTCACACTCACACAAGCCGTTATTCACAGTTTTTCAGAAATTATCACGAGCCATTAAAATTGCTGGCTCTCGGGACCCCACCCCCTTTTTTATCAATAAACGCCCTCGTGTTGCCTTTCTGAAACCATATGCTTATGTGAGGTATCATGGTAATCCTTAAATAAAATATCAAAACCTTAATTCCAAAGAATATAAAATCTTACTTGCATTTCAATCAAAGATAAATAGAAAAAAAATATAAAAATGATATAGTTTACTATAGTCCCGGCTCACACTGCTCTCACCCGTTTTCTTCCATTGATTCCGGTCAAGTCTTTTGAAATACACTTGACCTTGGGTTAACTGCGCAATTCTTTCCTGTTTTTAGCTGCCGAGAGGAACATTGCATTGTCAAGTACCAGTGGCAGTGTATATCATATTTCGTGTTACCACTTTTTATTAAAAAGAAAACTGTGCCATTAAAGTCATGAAAACAGCGTGCTTATAACGTCACTGCCATAGCACCAATCACATTTTGTTGTTTTCTCTATGGTAACTGAATACTTCAAGAGACTTCGGAACTTCTTCCAATGTGGACGAGACAGAATTCCGATCTCTGTCCCGAGCCCAAAAGCAAATACTTATAATATGATTTTCTTCGACAATAGGCAATATATCCTTTCAACCAACATATTTCAGAGTTTTACCTTTTTCTCTCTTATGTATTCTCTCTCTTTCTTTCCTTCTCTCTTTCTCTCTTTCTCCTCCAGTCTCTCTCTTTCTCTCCCAGTCTCTCTCTCCCTCCCTCTTTCTTTCTGTCGCTCTATGTTTCTTTCTCTCTCTTTCTCTCCCCCTACCTATCTTTCTCTGCCTCTGTCTCTTTCTCTCCCTTTCTCTCCCTCTCCCTCACTCTTTGTCTCCTTCTCTCTCTCTCTCTCTCTCTCTCTCTCTCTCTCTCTCTCTCTCTCTCTCTCTCTCTCTCTCTCTCTCTCTCTCTCTCTCTCTCTCTCTCTCTTTGTTTCCTTCTCTCTTTCTCTCCCACTCCCTCTCTTTCTCTCCCTCTCCCTCACTCTTTCTCACCCACTCTCTTTCCTTCTCTCCCTCCCTTAAATCTTCCTCCCTCCCTCCCTTTCTCTCCCTCTCCCTCACTCTCTCTCCCCTTCTCTCTTTCTCTCTTTCCTTCTCTCCCTCTCTTTTCTCTCTCTTCCCCCCCTCCCTCCCTCCCTCTCTCTTTCTCTCTCTCTCTCTCTCTCTCTCTCTCTCTCTCTCTCTCTCTCTCTCTCTCTCTCTCTCTCTCTCTCTCTCTCTCTCTCTCTCTCTCTCTCTCTCTCTCTCGATAAATCTGATGATATCCTTATATACATATTAATCAGCACTATCTCCTTGAGCTTAATTGAAATCTAAATAATCCTCATCAGTATTCACATCTACTGATGAAATAAAAACTGATAATATGATAAAGATAAGGATAATGAGCAGTCCCAACAATGGTGATTATGAGGCAGCTGATGATAACAGTAAGGGAAATGCGGCCATGGGCGAAGGGAGCGGTGAATAAATTACGTGGAAGTGATGGGAATCTCTCTCCCTCTCCATCTCTAATTCCCTCAGCACATTCTTTCCGTTCTCCCTCTCCATTTCCATCTTTCCCTCCTTCTGCCTCTGTCTTTCCCTTTTCTTCTCCCTCTCCCGATCGTTCTCGCCCCCCTTCTTCATCTCCTTCTCGCTCTTCTTCTGCCTCTCCATCACTCCCTCCTTTTCACTTCATCTACCTTCCTTCTGCCTCTGTCTTTCCCTTTTCTTCTCCCTCTCCCGATCGTTCTCGCCCCCCTTCTTCATCTCCTTCTCGCTCTTCTTCTGCCTCTCCATCACTCCCTCCTTTTCACTTCATCTACCTCTCCCTCTCCCTCTCTCTCCCTCTCCCTCTCCCCCGCCCACCCGCCGGCGCACCACAGAAACTTTTGCCCCCGCGAGCCCTTGAGAGAGATCTGAACGACGGAAGAAATTGAAAAGGAGATCAATCCCGCCACTCAATAATGCGCCACCCCGAAGCCGCCCATTATTACTGCATGTTGTAAAGGGGCGCCGACGGCTCGCATATGAAAGTGGCAAGGAAACCCTACATCAGCCTCGGGAAGGAAGCAAATGATCCGCGCCTCCTCCCCCTCCCCCTCCCCTCCGCGGCTCTTTGCGGAGGCCGTGCGCTCAGACGCCGCGAACGGGGCTCCTAATTTGATTCGACGCATTCACACAACATGTGGGTGCTACACGTACACGTACACACACGTACACGCAGCGGGGCCTAAGGGACACGAGCGCCGGAACGCCAATCGCCAATCCTCATTCGCGGCGAGAGACCCGGCCGCGAAAACCATTACTGAAATACCACCTTCTCCGTCTCCGCGTTCCCGGCGGGTCTAATCAGCAAGAAACAAGCGCTGCTTCTTGATTATGTCAATGCTTTAAGGCGTCAGAGGGAAGCCAGGGGAGATTTTTCCCGACGTGCTTCGTGTGTTTTCTCTTTTCTTTTCTATTTCTTTTCTTGTGTTTTCTTTGGTTGGTTGGTTAGGAGGGTAGGTTGGTAGGGATAAACAAATAGATATACACAGACTGGTGGTATTTAAATGGATAGAAGGAGAAACAGACAGACAGACAGTTCAATGGATAGATGAAAGGACAGACAGACAGACGGTTAAATAGATAGAAAGACAAACAGACAGACATACAGTTCAATGGATAAATGAAAGGACAGACAGACAGACGGTTAAATAGATAGAAGGACAAACAGACAGACAGACAGTTCAATGGATAGATGAAAGGACAGACAGACAGACGGTTAAATAGATAGAAGAAAGGACAAACAGACAGACAGACGGTTAAATAGATAGAAGAAAGGACAAACAGACAGACAGACGGTTGAATAGCTAGATGGAAGGACAAACAGACAGACGGGTAAATGGATAGATGGAAGGACAAACAGACAGACAGACAGTTAAATGGATAGATGGAAGGGCAATCAGAGAGACAGACAATTAAATAGGTAGGTGGAAGGACACACAGACAGACAAACAGTTAACTAGATAGATGGAAGGACAAACAGACAGACAGTTAAATGGATAGATGGAAGGACAGACAGACAGAAATACAGAAATCATATATATAAAAAAAAACAGAGAGACAGACAAAGAGACGAGAAGAGAAAGTACGAGAGAAGAGCAGAGACCAATCCGCCGAGTTGTGTGATACCAATATTTGTTGACTTGGTTTCCCCCTCTTGATTGTTGACGCGTCTCCTCTTGGCAGCAAACTTTGGCCCTCTTGACATCCCACAGAAATCAGTCA
>NC_091581.1:22905540-22918040 GCF_042767895.1 Penaeus vannamei
TCTTGGTGTCTTTTATTACAGCACTAATGTGTGTCTTTATTCTCTTGGAAAACACGAAACGTGCAACGTATGTATGTCTTGTGTAAATTTAATATATGGGTGCACTGTCTTCTTTCCACATTTCCTCCCTTTAATGGGCGTCGCAATGGCCCGTCTGAATCCTCCAGCGTGACTTTATGCCTCCTTAAACTCACAAAACCTTCCCCGTCTTTACACACTGATCCCCATCACTCCCTCGCGAGTACCGACGGCATCCCGCTGTCTGTCCCAGCCACATGCTCCTCTTCCCGCGATTGATCCTATATCCTCTTAAATTGGGAACATTCCCGGTCTAAGGAACTTGCGCTGAATTTATGTCTCCATCCATCCCAGTCCTCTGTTGGCTTAGCAGGCTTTTCTGGGAATAATACACCTCTCTTCTTTTTCTTCTCCTCTTTCCCTCTCCTCTCTTCTCCTCTCCCGTCTCCCGTCCCTCCGGATTCCCATAGGTGCTGTAGGTTTGTCAGAATAAACATATGTGTGTTGGAAGTGTACGTAGGGGGTTAGTGTGTCCGCTGTGAGTCTACTCTTACACTTGTGTCTGTGTAAATATGAATGCAGTAATGAGGACGACCCTGCGTCACTATCCTCTTGCTGTTCTCATTTTCCTCCCGTTTTATAGTTACTAAACATTTTTTTTTACCTTCTGTTTCACTGAATTCCTCATATTCCTTTTCCTTTCCATGTATTGTTGATCTCAAATTCCTTCCCATCATCCCTTTCCTACTGTCTTCCTATACTCCCTCTCCTTCCATTTACTGACCCCTTCATATTCCCCCTTTCCTTTCACAGTCCTCATCATATTCCGTTCCCTTTCCCTTTATTGCCCTCCCCCCTCCCCCCCTCGTTTCCCTTATACTGAACATGATCTCGATTCCTCCCATACCCGCTCCGCACCTCATATCGTGTTTCTTCGCTGATAATGAAGTTTCGCTGAGCCATTGTATATTGTCTTAATTATATAGTGAAGCAGGCACTGTAGAAGGGCGGAGGTAAACTCGCTTTTGCCGATAGCGACGTTCGTGTGTGAGGCTGAGGGAGGGAGAGGACCGTCTGTCAGTGCGGTCATGAGTGAGAGAGAGAAAGGGAGGAAGAGATCCCTCTGTCAGTGAAGTCATGGGTGAGAGAGGGAGAGGGAGGGGTGATTCTGACCGCCCATGCATGCACCGTGCACATGTCATTCTGGACCCATTCGTACACTTCCCACACTTGTATAAATCTTTTACACCATCACTAGACTATTTTATTCTACAGGAATTCTCATCATTATTCCCTATTCTTGGTGTTCGACCCGAGCGCGGCACTGAACTCTGTAATAAGACACTCGGCCGTGGCAATCAGCAGGTCGCATGCTGGAGTGCCTTGTTGATAGCGCCAGACCTTGCTGAATGTCCCTAGGATCAAGCAGCATCTCGAGAGACGTCGTCCCTATTAGGGGCCAATCGGAGCCAAGGGGAAGGGGGTGGCCGGGGGTGGGGGGGTAAGGCGACTGGGTAACGAAAATTGATTTTCCTCGAATTTCTACTTTACATGGGATAAAACTTGAAGGCGAGAGTGCATTTCCTCGTATTATTTACTTATCTCGCGGAGTAATAAATATACAGACCATAAAAACAAAACAGCGATAACTGCACCAATATCTTAGACCGGATTTGTCATCCCTATTTATATATATATATATGAGTGTGTGTGTGTGCATATATATATATATATATATATATATATATATATATATATATATATATATATATATATATATATATATATATATATATATATATACACACTCATATATATATGTATACATATATATGTACATATATATTCATGTCTGTTTATATAATATATATATACACATACAAATATGTACACACACACACACACACACACACACACACACACACACACACACACACACACACACACACACACACACACACACACACACACACACACATGTATGTATCGTTATATGAGGCTGGGATGCGTGCAAATAAAGCTTTTAGAAATAAAGCATTCCTCATAAAGGGAAACTAATACCTATTGCCAGACTGACACGCCAAGTCCAATCACACGCCCATGCAAATGAAATACAAAGTCCCTCAATTTTCCAAGCAAGAAGGAGAAGAAGAAGAAGAAGAAGAAGAAGAAGAAGAAGAAGAAGAAGAAGAAGAAGAAGAAGAAGAAGAAGAAGAAGAAGAAGAAGAAGAAGAGGAAGAAGAAGAAGAAGAAGATTAAGAAGAAGGAGAAGGAGGAGGAGAAGAAGAACAACAACAACAACAACAAGAAGGAGGAGAAGAAGAAGAAGAAGAAGAACAACAACAACAACAACAACAACAACAACAACAACAACAACAACAACAACAACAGCGGCAAAAGCAACTGCTCTGCACCCATAAGCGAGTTCTGTTTACCTGTTGCTGATTCTCGCGCTGCGTGTTCATCCGGGCGGAGATGCACTGACGGGTCTCGATGAACGCCTGTCTCCTTGCCGCCTCGCCGGGGTAGTGCGTGAACAAACCCGCCACGTTCACGCAAGCGAAGAGCATCCCGTTGCACACCAACTGGAGGGAGAGGGAGAGAGAGAGACAAACGAATTATTATCATAGCCTGGAATTCACTTTGTTGCTGTTTTCCACTCATGCCTGCAATAGTATGGTCCCACTTGTTGCGCTTCCGTGATTTCTCTTGTCGCGGGTCTTGGCTGCGGAATCTGCCGTCAGCCAGGACAAAGGCGCGACTACGTGTTCTGTTCTGGGATCTGGTTTTAACACCGTAAAAAGACATTGTTGGCTTCGCTTCTTCGATAATAACAATGGAAAGACACTTAAATAACATGATATGGGTTGATAATCAATATCTTGAGTTTATTACACAACTATTGAGCATTTTTAGACCTTTTATGGCGCATAAAGAAAGCTGAGTTGGCCTCTCCGTCAAACAATGAAGATAACGAGTTCAGGCACAGAATAACAAGTGAAGAGAAAAGAGATAAGAAAGAGGAGGAAGGCGTGGGTGAAGAGATAGATTAATCAGAAAGTGGATGAATAAATGTAGGAAGGGGATGGTTCTATTCGTTAATTGATTTACTGAACTGAATTGATAAACAGAAGGAAATATGAGGGAAAAAGGATGGGAGGGAGAAGAAAGAAATAGGAGAGGAGAAAATATTAAAGAAGGAATAGAGAAGCTGGGGGAGAGAGAGAGAGAGAGAGAGAGAGAGAGAGAGAGAGAGAGAGAGAGAGAGAGAGAGAGAGAGAGAGAGAGAGAGAGAGAGAGAGAGAGAGAGAGAGAGAAGGGAGAGAGAGAGAGAGAGAGAGAGAGAGAGAGAGAGAGAGAGAGAGAGAGAGAGAGAGAGAGAGAGAGAGAGAGAGAGAGAGAGAGAGAAAGAGAGAGAGAGGGAGAGAGAGAGAGAGAGAATAGATAGTTACAATAACCTGAGAATAAAGGGCACACATACTAATAACATCGAAATCAACCTTTTTAGTGGACACACAAATCACACCGATGAAAAAATGAAAAAGGTGCCTCCGTCGCCCCTATCAATATGTCTGGCCAAGGCTCGTGCTTCCTTCGTTATAAATGTGGTTCATAACAGGACTATCTCCTAGGCATATCAACTGTCTCATATTCATTGTCCACGACCTCTTGCAAGTCGGGACAACCCTTAGGAGATTTCTAAACGGTCATTCAGCATTTGCTTAAAATGAGTAATCTTACTGGCTATGGGTTTTGGTAGGGTAATTTTAACGCGCAATAGAGATAGAAACACAGACAACGGGACAGTACGATAACCAAACACCGAGATGAAATGAAAAGCAGCAACAATAACAGTCTCCTTATTGTGGCTGTGTGTTCATTCCATCTGCGTCCGCCCTTTCCTGTGTTTATACATATTTGAAACATATCTAGAATTCCTGCAAAGCACCACGCATGCGCTGGGTGTACCATTTCTAAAATAAAGCCACCTCCTCCTGGTTACCAAGGCAACTTCAGCCTCACATACGCAATGTCGCTGGAAATCCTTTCGGTAAACCGCGTGTATCCGCGGGGAACAGACCCGGCTCCAACCTCTGATTGACACGCGCTCTTTATCCACCCCGGCCACAGGCTATGGAAACGGTAACAGCAAAAACAAGCAGACAAGTAGAGAAAACTGCGGGTACGGTTGAAGGAACAGCGACCGTGCGACCTTTCCTTTGTAAACTCCCCTCAGTCACCCCGATACGAAGGTCAATTCCAGTCAGCAGGAAGAAAATCATGAGTTGATTTAATGAACTGAAGCGGATGAATAACGCCGGTGTAGAGAAAACCCAACATATACGCGGAGTTTCCAGAAATTATATAGGGTCTCGACCTCGGTCCCTTGAGCGAGTACTGAAAAATGTACGGACGAGAACCCGCTACTGGCATTCCATAAAACCGACCGTAATGTTTGGTCCGAGGAAATGTGTCTTTTTCTCCCCTCTGTTCCTTTCTTCTTTACATGGATTTTGTATTGTTTTGCTAACGATGCTCTGTGGTAACTGCTGTTTTCCGAAAGCGTCCTCTTAATTGTGGAATGTATAAATGCCGTAAATCATTAGCATGGTAACCATTCAACGCTATTTTTACTTATATAAGTACCTCATAATGTAGTTAAAAGGCTGTCGCTGTTATGCAGGCCGATAACGATAACAAAATACTTTTCTTTGATTTGCGGTTTTTTTCTTCTTAGTCGTTCTGTTTGCTTGCGGATTCTCTCCTTGGCATGGGCGCTGTAACCTGCCTCAGCTAGAGTAATATGAGCAAGAATTAGCATATAGAGTAAAAGTCTTTTATATGGGACCATATAACACACTTTTATCTCCGTGTGAGGGCTTGTAGCAGCGCTGGGAAGGAAAAAGGTATGGATCAGTCCTCCTAAGTGTGTTGTCTTACCATAAACTGCTCCTTTCTGGTGAACCTGACAGGAACCATCTGCAAGGGGGTACCTTCCCAGTTGCATACTTTTCCCTCCTATCTTATAGTTAAGGAATAATATATGGTTATGTAGGATGTTTTCTTTTTTCATGAATAATGTTTTCAGGAGAATTTGGTGTTGATCGTTTAATGTGCTCTGTCGTGTACATCATATAATTTTCATGAATTAACAGGTAGGTATATAGGTTGTAGGGATGAGAAAGAAGATCTGTACAATCGGGGTCATAATATTTATTCGACAGAGGAACAAATTCGTTCCTGTTCATATGTTCAGATACGTTCTGAGAAAGATGAAGATGGATTTCTTTTTTCCAGGAAATCATATTGAACGGCAGTAACAAAATTCTCCATTTCTCTGTAATTCATCCTGTCTGCAATCATGTTTTATTCGTCTTCATACATCTTTCACATAATGCCTTCTTCTGCAACTCAGTAAAAAATGTAACTAAACATTAAGCTGTGCACATACACAAAAAACTTTTCATTCTAATTTCAAAAAATCGAACGCATATAGCTCCGGGCTTTTCCTCATACTTAAACGTTCTTTGATCCCGATAGCCAAAACAGTATTCAAAAGCGTACTCCATCTCATCTTTTGGCTAGAGTGTGTGCACGTAGAGCTTTGCGACGCTGGAATCAAAAGGGATGATACAGAGAGAGTGCGTGCGAGAGAGAAAGAGGGGGAGGGGGTAAGGAGAGAGGGAGGGAGGACGGTAGATAGGTAGGTAGGTAGGTAGGTAGGTAGGGAGGGAGGGAGGGAAGGAGGGAAGGGAGGAAGGAAGGAAGAAGGGAAGGAAGGAAGGGTAGGAGGAAGGAAGGAAGGGAGGGTAGGAGGAAGGAAGGGAGGGTGGGAGGAAGGAAGGAAGGAAGGAAGGAGGGAAGGAAGGAAGGAAGCAAGGAAGGGAGGGAGACAGAGAGAGAGGCAGGCAAACAGACGTAATCGCTGGCAGATACCATTTCTCTAGTCAATTTCCTATATTAATCTTTATAGACCTTTTTACTGTTCATTATTATCCGCTCCGATCACATCCTGTATTCTTATGATTTATATAGCTACTTTGATAGGTTTCCATTTTCTGATTACATGACCCCCCCCCCCCCCAAAGAAAAAAAAAGTAATGGAACATCTTACCTTTACAATCTTAATGCAGTGAAAACTAGATAAATTAGTATACAGTGCTCAACATTTCATTTAATTTCCAGTAATAGACGCTTAGTTTTGTTTATATTTAAACTTAATCCAACAGCTGCGCATTCTCGCTGAGCGCAGTAATGACAAACGGCCAGTTAAATTGCACAAGGCCCTACCCCATGAATATTCATAGATACGGACATACATATACACAGAAATTTAATGCAGATCTGTTTATCTGTCTGATAGATATTCATTTATCTATCTCTCCGGTAGATATGCATGTCTAGACAAATATATTATTTAATTCTGTGTACATGCACGTCTGCACGAAGAATATTCTTTCGGTCGGACCTCGCGAAATTTTAACCAACCGGCCAAAAATACTGGGACTGAGAATGCATCTTTTGTGTGCGTTGAGATAATTAAGTTTTAAACACCTAAATAATGTGATTTTTGTTGCTTAGGCAGAGAGGGTTTCGATTTTTCACTGAAGACTCGACCTTTTGCAGGTCATACAGCAAAGGAATAAGTTACCTCACAGTATCGCGACTTGTAAAACACCAACTGGATCGCTTCTCATGGTCGGAGACGCACTTGGGAAAATTCTAGAACTATGATGATTCTTCCAGGATGATAGTGAAACTTGAGAAACCTTACCAAGAGACGATAAATCTATTCAGAAACTTGCCAGGTACGCGCTTCTAATTGAGACTGATAGGTGATATTAATCAATACCATCGCGGGAGAACAGAGACGGGCTTCTTCCTTCGTGTCAAGTGTCGCGAGCGGTCACCTTATCGGCATCGCCTTGGCTGCATTTGTCCCGCCAGTTTACACTTTTCTTCCAGAGTTCTCCGTTCGGCTTGAAGATGCTGATGTCTGTGGCACTGAGCTGCGCAAACTAACTACATGATGGATTTGCACACCTTCCAGGTATTTTGCTTTCAAATTTGCAAAGCAAAAAGTCCGTTATTTACCAGACGCATCTTCTTGGAATGAAATTATAGTTTGTGTTTATCTTTGCCATTCAGTGATTCCTGCGTTTCTGAATGACACACACGACATTCAGCGAATTTAAAGTCTGATAAAAATACCCCGACTTATGGCAATTCAGGTAACAAGAGCGGTTATCTTTAACCAACTATCGTCGTTTGTGAGACAGAATGGCGGACAAACGAACATCCGGACACAGACAGGTATAGGGGGGAAGCGGGAAATTCGTAAGGCTAAAACAGAATAAGAAAAAGCACCTTGGTCTGCCACATTATGAAGTATTATCAATGCTTCTGATGCGCGTGTTTTTTTTTTTTGTTTTTTTTTTTCTTTTTTGACTACCGCATAGCAAGTAACAATATATAAAACATAACCAGATGGAATCATGACTCATAAATTTTAAGGAGTTACATTATAAATAATTAGGTACAATGACAAGACAAACATAAAAACATAAACATTTAAAAGAAAGAACGATATTCAATATCTCCGTCTCTATCATTCTTTCTCACCAGCAATTAAACTGACATCCTTTCATGGTTTACCTATCTTTATCGTTATTATTTCCATGAAATGTAAGCCGCTGGGCAATCCTGTATTCATTCTATTTTCAGAATTTACTCAAAACAATCGAGGATATGTATCCGCTATACACTTCGCTCCGACCGTTTTGTTTGCCTTCTAATCCCCCGGGGAATTGTACAGAATACGACAGCAACGAGCGACGGCGTGGGCTTCACTTCGGGAAAACAAGAAAATATGTATACCAGTGTCTGTGAGCGTTGTGTCTTGGAGGCTATTATGCAGGTTTCCCCCAGAGTCAGTGTTCGGAAGTCATCCGAGCGTCCACTAGAGAAATTCACTCCATGTATTATTTTCAACGAAAGCTTGTAGATTTACCGCCAAATAAAGAACCAGCCTACTCTTTATCTTCGCAAATGGCTTGTCGCAGCGCCACTATCGGGTGCCTTTTAAACGTGTTTTCCGCCCGGTACTCTGGAAAAATATCCGTCGATATTAAAAAAAACAATTCAAAATTTCGGATCTTTAATATACCTCTGCATCATTTGAGAAACTATGAGTCCATGCATTCGATTTTATTAAAACAGACCGACGCAATGGAAGAAAAAAAAATCATAAACCCCCGCACCCTTTCGCCAGAAACGAGTCTTCAGGTGAATACCAATATGGCGGCCGAGCTAGCGATTCGGCGGAGCATCTTTCCCGGCTAATTCCGCGTTAACCACTTCATCGATCCGAACGTCAGAGCGTGTCGTCGGTGAGTCGGGAAGATTGAAAAGTGTGAACTATGGAGATTTTGTTGTGTAACGTTCCTCATAATTCTACGGATGGTAATCAAAATGATAGATTCTTATTGGTATTTATTTTATGTTATATACGTAAGTAATATTAATCATCAGCCATTGGTAACAGCTGAAGAACACGAAGTTTATATGTGCTAAGAACCTGTACATTTAGATCAATTTTTTTTTTATCCCTATTAACACAAATGTGAACATTTGATCTTCCATAGCCTATTCGTCTGTGAAATAATCATCTATATGAATAGGTCAAAGTCATAACTGTATTTCTCTCATTAATATTAATTCTTAAATTTCATCCAGATAGAGAAATCTAATAAAATCAAAACCAAATTCCACTTTTCGCATCATCGCTAAGCCAACCATCTGACTATATCCCAAGAAAAAAAATGGCGGCAGCTAACAAGGCCAGTGACAGCCACAAAAGCACAACGCGAAAACGATTTGCAAAAAAAAAAAAAAAAAAAAACGTTAATTTTTCTTCATACAACGCGAAAAACTTGTGTATCATCCAGGGATTGATTGATTATTTAAAATCATCTGCGGCGTCAATAGCTATGATCATTAACAGCGAATACGGTGTAAGATTATAATGTTTGAATATCTAGAACGCTTAAAAATCTATCAACAAATAATGTATCTAATAATAATAATAGTAATAGTAATAATAATAATAATAATAATAATAATAATAATAATAATAATAATAATAATAATAATAATAATAATAATAATAATAATAATAAAAACAATACTGATAATAATAGTAATAATAATAATAATAATAATAATAATAATAATAATAATCGTCATCATCATCATCATCATCATCATCATCATCAATACATAAGTAAATTCACATCAACAATCAAAACATAAATATCACACTCTAAGCAACGCATCGACAGCACGCTCAACCCATCTGCAGCTGCGATCCTCCAGGCTCTAATCTTCAACAGAGAAAACTAACCTGAAAACTTAAGAATAAGGAAAAAAAAAATCCGATCCTACGAAAGCAAGAATTCAAATTGTCCTTCCAACATTTTTTCAAATCCCCCAGTCTGGCTTTGTCCGTTAGAGCAATCTTCTGCGCGGTTCCCTTTGTTGCCTGACCACATTCCCTGGTGTCTGTCAAAAGCCGCAACTTCCCCCGTCTTGGCGTCTGATCCGAGAGACACTTGGCAGCTACGAGGGAATCCCGCCGAAGGAAAGGTAACAATCAGCGAAGTATTCAAGAGAGTTTAGAGGATCTAGCAGATAAGAGATTGCCTCGCCCCGCTCCTGGCAGTCGCTCTCTACGTCCTGCGCTCGCCCTTACTCCTTCTCTTTTATCTTTTTCCTTTTTCTTGTTCTTGTTCTGCGTTGTCCTCTTCGTCTTTTTATTATAATCCTCCTCCTCATTATACAGACCCTTTTCTTCAGAGGTTTATTATCACAATTACTGATATCGTCACCATCACAATCATCATTATCATTACCATCAACATAGGCATTACTCTACTCTGAGTCAGTCAAAGGGTCAAAGGTTTTCTCATTTTTGAATTGATAATGTTAATGTGAAGTAAGTTTCAATAAGCTTGTAATCACGCACTTTTTGTAGCATTTTGGCATACGTATTTTGAGCGTTCTATCTTCACAGAGCACATAACTTTAATTGTCTGTAAAATTAACCCTTTGGATTTAGATACTTCCAGAGTCAGGTATCCATTCCAGTGTGCAATTAGGTGATGTTGGTATTGGTTCATAACAAACCGGCACGTTCATAGTTGCCGGCAAGGACGGACGTGTTTTTGTTTCCGAATATATAGCCGGTTTTGGTTCGATTTGACAGGTTCATGCTCTAGATCAGGGGTTCTTAAGCTAGGTTTCAGGTGGTCCGTGAGGATAAGATAAAAAAAATACCATTACTTTTTGCATAAAGACCGTTTTTTTCGAATGTTTACTTTAAAGTTTATACTCCTTTGTGTATCTCATCTACGCATGAAACAATCACGTACATTATACACATTGCATGCAAAGTTGTATCTGTGAGAATATTTCAGGGGAAGGGGGTCGATAGTTTTCATCCGGTTCTCAAAGGGGTCCGTGACTAAAAAAAATCATGAACCACTGTTCTAGATAATCTCACCATTTTGATTTGCACATTATGTATGTTCCAAGTCATTTACGGCATGAATTGTGGTATTATTATGCCTATCATGGGGAAGCTAAAGGTAAACATCAACTTTTGCTAAAACCCTGAACACAGTCAGACTGTTTTTGCAATAATGCTACTTGTTATTGAATCTTTAACGTTATGCCAAAATTTACTATATCCCCGATAATTACTAATTACAAACTAATCCTAAAAGTAACCTTTTTGCAAATTCTAAATGACCACTGTTTAAAACTACTGTTAATTATGAATGATTAATTTCAGGGATAACTTTAGAAGTAAAGTTAAATAAATGAAAATGAATTTGTTGCAATAATTACTAGTATAACCGAAGTATCCTGAGAGGTTACCAGAACAATCTGATGAAAAAATAACTTTCAAACTTTTTTTTATAATGAAATCCCGTGAACTGATTTAATTTGACATTCTCTCTCTCTCTCTCTCTCTCTCTCTCTCTCTCTCTCTCTCTCTCTCTCTCTCTCTCTCCCTCTCTCTCGCTCTCTCTCTCTCTCTCTCTCTCTCTCTCCACCTATCTATCTATCTATCTCCCCACAAATACACATGTAAGACTGCATGCATACATTTATCCGTCGACATTTACACCATTAAAACATCAGATTATATTCCTATTAGTGCCCAATAAATGCAAACCATTGGACACAAATCTATTGTTATTCGCCAGCCCCCCTCTCAAAACAACAACAGATGCTATTATTCTCCACCATTGCGCTGTTATGCACAACGGATGCTCAGTCAGACACAATGGACGCCTCGAATAGACAGAATCAACGTTCGTAACCACACGAAGTCCAACTTTCCTGTCCGTGTCCATACAAACAAGCGTGGAGAATTTTGTATAAATGCATACATTACACTGCCGCTTGCTTCGATTCCATGTTTTTTACGGCCGCAAACATTTAGAAAAATCAACAACGCAATTTGCTGTGTCCCCTTTGTTATAGCTGCCGCCCGGAGCAAAGCGAGATGGGAACTTTTCAACAATGGAAAGATGGCTGGTGTGTTAGCGAAGGGGAGACGATCATCGGGGAAGAAGGAAGGTGAGAAGGGTTACTTAATAAATAGGATAAGCGATTGATAAGGTAGATAGGAAGGATGCGAGAGCAAAATAATTGGGCGAAAGGAAAGACAGGGAAACGGATGAAAATAATGGGCAATACTTCAAAAGTGGCAAAGGGAAGGAAAACATGGAAAAAAGCAGAATAGCTTGAACATGAACAAAGGAACGAGACGACAAAAATGCGATTAACAACATAATTTGAAAGCAAAGCAATATGAAACACAATGTACAATGTGTGTGTGTGTGTATGTGTGCGAGAGAGAGAGAGAGAGAGAGAGAGAGAGAGAGAGAGAGAGAGAGAGAGAGAGAGAGAGAGTGTGTGTGTGTGTGTGTGTGTGTGTGTGTGTGTGTGTGTGTGTGTGTGTGTGTGTGTGTGTGTGTGCGCGTACGTGCGTGAATTAGTGAAAGAGAGAGTGTGTGTGGGCCTGTGCGTGTGCCTATGCTTATCTGCGTGCGTGCGCATGTGCATGTGTGTCTGTGTATTCATAGAGGAAGAGATGAAACACATAACCTACTTGCTAGTCTCACAAGTAAAAAAAAAAAAAAAAAAAAAAAAAAAAAAAAAGCGTCGCGACCTGCTTTCCCTAAGACCGAGTCCTGCTTCTCCACAAGGACTCCCAAAGAGCACGTTATAATCCTGCGTGAGACCGCCAGCCAGGAGGGCGCCCCCTAGCATGGAGATTATTCTTATCACCTTTTGTTCCTCCTTCGAAATATATTGCCCCTTTTCCACTGAGCCTGATAAACGGCGTCCGCGCAGCTGGCTGATTAAAGTCGGGATATTTGCGAGTGAATAAGATGCTTATCATGGCCATT
>NC_091581.1:22928040-22930540 GCF_042767895.1 Penaeus vannamei
ATGGTTGCCTGGCTCCCTAGACATGCTGAAGACTATATTCGCCTTTTGGGAATGAGAGAAAATGAGGAAACTTGTCCGGTATACTGACGTTTATTTTTTATTTCTTAAACAAGCATAACAGGCGTGGGGTGCATAAGCAAGGCGCTCCTTCTGAAGCTCCTCGTTAACCATTTGGACCTTTTTTGTGCCAAGTTAACACGACACTGAAGGCGAGTTATGAAGTACCAAGTTTAATTTAGGGATAAATAAAAGGAAAACGTGAATATTTGCTCAGATATTAGCACGTTTTAATGTCAGCGCGTTGCAACACGCAACGCACTACGAAAGGCAAAGTAAATAATACAGTAAAGTTGCTAAGTAAAGTTCTAAATGGCTGGAATGAGGTGCCATTGAGTTTGATTAGCGAAGAAAATGTGAAGAAATTATCATAACATTCATAAATATCTGTGTATAAAGCACTTATTCACGTTTCCATCTTTAAGTTTGATACAGTAACATTAATCAATATTTCTCAACGCATGGGTATATAAAGATAATATTAATAGATAAAAAATAATATATTTGATAATGGTGATGATAATTATAAGGAACTGATGAAAATATATAAACACACACCACGAAAGACAAATAAATGCAGTAAAAGCAGGTAAAACCAACAACAAAAACTACATCAATCACAAAATCAATAAAACATTCTCTGACAACCCGCTGCTCACCCGCAACTGTAACACGTGTTGAAAAACAGGCTGCAATTGATGTCATCACCGCGGGTGTCGCTCTCTGTGTCAACACAATTTTTGCTTCCCTCTTTTTTTTCCTTTTCTTTTTTCTTTTCCTTTCTTTTCTTTTCTTTTCTTTTTTTTCTTTTGTCTTCTTGTCTGTTTTATATCTTTTGTATTCTTTATTACATGGCGTAAAAAATATGACTGACAAGTGAGTTAAATTAGTCTCTATAGAAAAATCTTTAAAATGAAGAATAAATTGATGATAATGATTATAAAGATAGTGACGGTGATGATGATGATGATGGTAATGATGATGACGATGATGATGATGATGATGATGAACTAAAACAACCTTAACAACACCAATGACAGCGATACCCAAACCATTAAAAACGTAATCAAACAAGTAACAAAACAAATACCGAAATAAACAAAACAAAAGAGCCATGTTCTTTCGAAACCAAGAATAGCCTGGCACTCTAGGGACCTTGTTGCTTCCTTGTTAGAAAGTTGGTGCATGACGAAATCCTGATAACCGGTCTCCTGCGGTGAATGGAGAGGGAGAGGGAGAGTGAGAGAGAGGGTTGGAGAAAAGGAGTGGGAGAGGGCGAGGGAAAGGATTGGAGGAAGGAAGTGGGAGAGGGAGAGGGAAAGGATTAAAGGAAAGAGGTGTGGGAGAGATGGAGGAGAGAAAAAGAAGAGGGTTGGATGAAAGGAGAGGGAAGGAGAAGGAAAGGGGAGGGAGAGGGAAAGGGGGAAGGAGAGGGTTGGAGGGAAAGAGGGAGAGAGAAGGGGGGTGCTGTTAGGTGGCCCGTTTAACCAACCATCGCACTGTCAGAAACAATACAGTAACTCTACACAATGGGTTTATTTTATACAACGACCTTTTACTATTCTGTCACCTTTCTTCATTTATCTGCTTTTTTGGTGGTCCCTTCTTTTAAGTGTAACATTCTCCAGTAGCTTCATATGAATTATTTTGTTTGTTCTCGTATTATCTCTTCGCACGCTGGTAATTTCACACCACTTAATCTCAATCAACCCGAATTCAACCCAAGCCAACCAACACTCAACCTCGGCCAACTTGAATTCAACATTAGCCAACCTTCATTCTGTCTCAGTCAACCTGCAATCAATCACAGTCAGCCCGATTTCAACCTAAACCAACCTATATTCAACCTACAGTCAACATGAATTCAATCACCCGAATCTAACCTCAGCTAAAGTCCTCACACACTAGCCAGTCATCACTCAACCAATCACAGTCAACCCGAATTCAACCTAAACCAACCTATATTCAACCTACAGTCAACATGAATTCAATCACAGTCAACCCGAATCTAACCACACACTAGCCAGTCATAATTCCCCCAAACCCCACCCTCCTCTTCAGCTGACCCCGCCCAACCCCATTCGTCAAACACAGAGGGAACCCGCACACACCACCTTCCCTTGACCTCTGACAGTCGCCCCTTACACCGCCTCACAACAACCTCCACATCATCCCTCCCCAAGCCCCTCCCGAAGGCGCCGAGGGTCCCTTGACGCCGCGGAAGGGCCGGGAAAGACGGAGGACGTGATGGGAGACGCCCGAGCGATTCCAGAGGGCGCCGTCGAGAGGGTGAAGGAGGACAAGCGCTCGTCTTTGCGAACGGCCGAGGCAGGAAGTAGAGGGACGAGGGGGATGAAAGGTGATTCTTTGTTTGTTTGCTGTCGCTGCCTTGACTTTTGCGAGAAGTGGAGAGATCTTTTCTGGGCTGATCTTCGTATTTTCG
>NC_091581.1:22933040-22938040 GCF_042767895.1 Penaeus vannamei
ATATACATATTATATATATATATATATATATATATATATATATATATATATATATATATATACACACATACACACGCGCGCGTGTGCTTGCGTGTGTGACGCGGAGCCCAAACCAAAAGTCTCGAAATAGCACGGAAGAAAAACCGGGTCGTCAAATTTTAATTTCCACCTCGCGCTAATTAATATTTTTCGGTATGATAAACATGTAAATTAGTTTCGTATATATTATTATCCCGTTCCTTTCTGAGCAGGCGATTAATAATAAACATCCATAATTATCATTTGGCACGTGTTTTTACAGTATCTAAATGAGATTCCTCCGCAAATGAGATAAAATCGAGATAGTACAGAAAACATACATCTAAAAATAGATTCGAAACATTTATAGTATGTACGTATTTAATACTGACGACAACATTCTCCCAACGATACGAATGAAAATAAACAAATAAAATATAACCTTGACTCAAGTGGGCGTGTCTGACCTTTGACCTTTGTGTTACAGTTTACACGCACAGCAGTCTTCTCTGTCAGTACTTTTAATCATTTGTTTCTAAAATACATTTCAAGCCTCTGCAACTCTCAGCTATGTTAAAGGCGAAGCTGCAGACAAGATCAAATAAGTATATGATGTTGGCCTTTAATCTATATAGCTAAGTAAATGTACAGTGTGTAGTCTGTGCTATGAACATGCCTACATCTAAAGACAAGGGGTAAAACACAAGTTATCCTAACAATGACGCCGATAACGATAGTAATAAAAAACAAAGAATGACAGAGAACACTTTTCTTTTATCTTCTTTCTTTCTTTACGCCATCGTTTTTTCTTCTTTCTTTCTTTTCAAAACAACTTTGTCGGAAAAACCTAGCTGAGAATGGAGCAAGTCCTACTAACGTCTTCTGCGTCTATGCAAGCCATGGCTGTCATTAGCGTTGTGGCCCCATTTTTACATAAGAAAACAAGAGAGAGACAGGCAGAAAGTACGCAAAACAGACGGAGGAAAGTTACGTACAGCCAAAGAGAGTAGGGGGAAGGATGGAACAAAATAGGTTTAACACTATCCACTATACGACACAAACAACCTATGAATGTGTAACGATAATCAGTAGCGAATGTTCCTCGCTCCTTTATGCAGATGTATACAGATGATAGGGTGAGACTGAAGCCTTAATTGCAACATTCATTATGTACCCTGATTAGCAATCTAGATTGCAATTAGCATGTTACTAAAAGATCGAAACGACTAAAGGAATCTGCCTACCGATAATTGCTTCCAGCATTAGACAACATACCTTCGTACCTGTGTCCTTCTGGGTGGTGGTGGTGGTGTGTGTGTGTGTGTGTGTGTGTGTGTGTGTGTGTGTGTGTGTGTGTGTGTGTGTGTGTGTGTGTGTGTGTGTGTGTGTGTGTGTGTGTGTGTGTGTGTGTGTGTGTGTGTGTGCAGGAAACCCCAAGCATCTTCTGTTTACGTGACCCTATGCTTGCACAATCGGACAACACATTTGTTTGCGTATGTGTCTGCAAGCGTCTTTTTTATGTGCATGTGCCTCTTCGCAAGCACGCCGGCGCTACCACAGGGGACTACGAATGAAAGCAGAGAGATTAAGCGAAAACAGGGAGGATGAACACACAAGCTGCCTCAATGGCGAGACTCAAGGATAAAGAAAAAAAATCATGAACTTCGTCTTCAGGATCCGAGATGAGATTCCTTTGACGATGCTGTGAGAACAAGGGAAGTAAGGAGAGAGGGAAAGTAGAGGAAGAGAGAGAAGGAAAGGGAAATGGAAAGGGAGAATGGGAAGGAGTGGGAATAGGAGAAGAGAGGAGAGAAGAGAGGAGGAAAAGGCGAAGGAGGAGGAGAAGGAGGAGGAGGAGAAGAAGAAGAAGGAGGAGGAGATGGAGGAGGAGGAGAAGAAGAAGAAGAAGAAGAAGAAGGAGGAGAAGGAGAAGGAGAAGAAGAAGAAGAAGAGAGGAGTAGGAAAGGAGAGGAACGAAGAGGAAAGGAGAAGAGGAGGAGGAGAGAGAGAGAGACTCTTATCCCTATTGCTGCTTTTATCACCATCAGTACTATTGTATCAATGCCATTATAATTTTCCCTAAATGAACTTTTTTGCTGTTGGACATGTTTACAGAGTAACAAAAATGTGTGTTGTATATGTTAATTGAGACTGCACTTTCAGGTCTTTGGAAATCTATAGCACCATATAGTCTTACTGGATTATTGACAAAACACAAATGCCCTTGGTATACGTAGTGGATATCCAGGTTTGATTACATATACCAAATACACGTATGATCAAATGTATGTGTGAAATTGGGATTGTAGACCGTAGAGTTTTAAGGAAATTACTTGTTCAAAATTATTTCTTTATAAGTAATACACTATGATATATAATATGGCCCGTTAATATACTTTGCGTTTTCACATACAGATAAATACATATGTATATATGTATAAATGTACTGCATATACATATCCGCACACATTCCAGAGAAAATTCGAGATGCATTTTCCTCTCTCAGTGGTTTAATGATAAATTAAATAATGAGTAGCTTATTCAACCACAATTTTTCTAGCACTCAGTCCCAACACCTTGTCCTGATATACAACCTCTGGCAGCCTGTCTTGATCCACATCCAATATCTAATCCTGATACTGATGTGTTATATTTCGTCGCGGTATTCAGCTCTTATAACTCATCTCTGACACGCTGTCTTTGACATTTTGTTTTTACACGTCTCCTAGGAACCTTTATCTTGGCATTCACCTCTGACATTTTGACCTGATTTCGCTTCCAACTTTTCCTTTTATGATGGAAGCTTTGTCTCATGTTTAAAAGAGGTCTCACTTCCTAACATAGCATTGTCTTGTTAAAAAGAGGTCTCTCACTCTAACAGCATTGTCTTGTTTCCTATTTTAGCGTCGTCGTGTAGAAAAGAGGTTGTTTCCTAACTTAGCACCGCCATGTTGAAAAGAGGTCTCGCTTCCTAGGTCAGCATTATCATGTTAGGAAGATATCTTTTTTACCTTTGTTCAGAAGAGGTTGTGTTTATTACCTTAGCTTCGCCATGTTAATAAAAGACACGCATAAAAGGTAAGCACAAGACTTATGTACCATCACAGCTCATACACACACACGCATATATAAACACGTTAACACATACAAATGCACATACAGAGAGGGAGAGGGGGGGAGAGAGAGAGAGAGAGGGAGAGAGAGAGAGAGAGGGAGAGAGAGAGAGAGAGGGGGAGAGAAAGAGAGGGAGAGGGAGAGAGAAAGAGAAAGAGAAAGAGAAAGAGAGAGAGAGAGAGACAGAGTGAGAGAGGAGAGAGAGAGCGAGAGAGAGAGAGAGAGAGAGAGAGAGAGAGAGAGAGAGAGAGAGAGAGAGGAACAAACCAGCCTTCCCCATCTCCCTACCACAAACAAACCTCCCTCAGAACATCGTCCCCTCCCCCACCCCCCTACCCCCGTCCGCAACAACCCCCGGAGCAAACACAGGTTACCACAGGCGCCACATAAACCAATCCCAGATCGAACTCTCCCGCGCGCCCAGCCGTCAGCTTCACAGCAACGACTGTCAGAGTGCGCAGAGGGAGGGGCAGGGGGCGCGCTGACCCCCCGTCGCTATACATGGTGTCTTAAGTACCTCGGATGGTAAACATACAGCTGCGGCAGGTGGAAGGATCAGCAACCCTTTCCCTTTTCGCGTTTTATTTATTTTTCTACTTTTTTCCTTGTTCTTTGGAGTTCTCTTTGCATTCATTGCTCCGGATATTTTACACTCGGTTTTATATTTGTCTTTTCATCCTTTCATCTCTCGTTCTCTCTCACTTCCTCCTCCTCTTCCTCAATCTCTCTCTTCCTCCTCTCTCCTCTCCACTCTACTGTGTATGTGGGAATGCGTGTGCGAGTGCGTGCACGTGTGGGAATGCGTGTGCGTGCGCGTATGGGATGCGTGTGCGTGTGCGAGGGCATGCGCGTGTGGGAATGTGTGTGCGTGTGCGTGCGCGTGTGGGAATGTGTGTGCGTGTGCGTGCGCATGTGGGAATGCGTGTGCGTGTGCAAGAGCTCGTTCCGTTTGCGACCCTAACTTCTCCTATAAGCTCACGCGTATTCTCCCTCGTCTTCTACTTCTTCCTGGCCTTCTTTTCCTCTTCCGCGCTTCCACGTCCACCTCTATTGTTTCTTGGCAATTTACTGCATAACTTGATTTATTAACCAAACTAATAAACTCTCATTTTTCTTGCACCCTCATTTTTCATTACCTTGATGAATTATTTGTGCCTTTTATCATTGGCGTAAAGAATGCGTGTACTTCATTTAAGGCTGGCGTTGTATTCCATTACACCTGTTTACTTTTATCTTTATTTTACTTTCTCTCTCTCTCTCTCTCTCTCTCTCTCTCTCTCTCTCTCTCTCTCTCTCTCTCTCTCTCTCTCTCTCTCTCTCTCTCTCTCTCTCTCTCTCTCTCTCTCTTTCTTTTTCCTCTCCGTCTGTCCCATCCATCACACGCCCCTCCTTTAACTCCTCGCCAACCCTCCATCCCTTCCTCCCTCCTTCCATCGACACCTTTCTTCTTCTTCTCCTTGTTTTCTTCGTCTTATTATTATAACTATCATTATTTTCATTATTATCACTATTATCATTATGATCATCATTACTATAATTTTCATTATCATTATCATTACAATTATTTCTATTATCATTATTATTATTATTATCATTATTCTCCTTTTCCTCCTTATCCTCCTGTCCCCTCTCCTCTCCTTCGTCTCTCCCCCGACAGACGCCGCCTGGACCACATCCAACACAGTTCCTACAATTCCGCCGTAACTCCCAAAATCGATTCTTTGGCGGAGAAAGGGGGAGAGGAGGAGGGAGAAGGGCAAGAGGGGAGGAGGACGGGATAGGAGGGATGAGGGAGGGTGGGAGAGAAGAAGGAAGAAGGAGCCAGGTAGGGAAGGGGAAAGAATAGGGGAGGAGGAGGAGGAGGAAAA
>NC_091581.1:22983040-22998040 GCF_042767895.1 Penaeus vannamei
TTTTTCTTCTCTTCTCCTTCTACGACCTCTTCCTTCTGAAACCTAAAGCAAACCCGAATCTCTCCAGAAAGATGGTCTAGAATTTTGCTTCCTCTCCTTCGAGGCAGACGGCAAGGAGGGCGCCGAAGTGCAATGGAAACAATATCTTCCTACTCAAAGGCGGGTTAGAAAGGAAGGCATTAGCTCAGGTATGGGGAAAAGGTTACGGGGATTACATGCAAATGAATCGAAGAAATTCATTTTAATCGGCGAGGAACCTCAAAATGCAAGCCTGTCCTTGTTCTCGTGTACCTGCCGAAATGCCTTCCATTTTTACTTCCCTCTTCTCGGGTCTTCGGGCCTTCGTTACATCTGGGTGAACTTATACCATAGAATAACCGTGTGTTTATATATGTGTATGCATATGAAACAAAACACATATGATTATACAGTAAATACTTGATTCCAACAAAGAACCCGACAAGGTAGAGTAACTGTAGTGAGCAAGCAATTATGCTCGAGTTCATACGTGTGAATAATTGATTCAAATGCCTCAGGATCGCTTATTGTTCCCTTCGCTGGAGCAAATACGGGTGCAGGCGAGCGCTCTCATTTGCATATGAGATTAAGAGCTGCATTACGAGCGGAAAAGTCACGTGTTATCGCTAAAGTCTGTTGGTTTTACTATTAGCGTTATTAGTCGTCGACATGATTCTACAATTAGTTTTATTCATTCTTTAGGCTCTAAATGATGATTGCCTTGTTGGGGAATTCCTTTTCATCCTTGTCTCGGTTGGCTGTGGCTGTGCCCAGAGAAAATCTTTTGGGAAATTATTGATACAGTAATTGGTAATATTACGGAGCTCAAAAAATAATATTGCAAACAATTGCAGAAATGATTCTGGATGTAGAACAAATGGAAACATGTAAACAGATTAATTAAGATGATCAGAATACTAATATGCTAAAAGACAAACTGATAAACAGCTGCCCATTTTTATCGGAAAATATTGTATTTTAGCAAGACTAAAGCGCAATTTTCAGAACAAAAAATAAAAAATAAAAGAAATCGATGTAAAATTCATGATTGCACTTACGTTTACCCGATTGTGCAACGAATATAAGCAATTTACATAAACATAATTTGATTATCAAGAGACAAGTAGACAGATTTAAGCACACAGATGTGTATGTGTGTGTGCGCGCGTGCCAACGTTCGTGCGTATGTATATGAAAGTGTGATTGCCTGTATTCCCAACTGCAGGCGCGCCTCCGTGTGTTTGCGCGTGTGATTGCATATTGTCCGAAATGTTAGGAAAAAGCCCTCGCTCCCTCGCCGGCTAGAGAGCCCGCGGGGGAAGGAATCACGTCTTCCACACAGCGCTGACATCTTCCTAAACTTTATCCATTTGCATTCGGGACAATTCCCCGGGAGGATCCGATCCCCGGGATGACCCTGGGATTTGAAACCTTTTATGCAGGGGATGTTGATTATCCTTTCCTGCGGGTCCGGTCGGGAGGAGGGCCCCAAGTTATGCAAATCGCGCCGGAGGGAGAGCCAGGGAGTCTGCGCATCCCCCGGGTTTGCTTTCACCTCGTCTTTGTCAGCGATATGGGGTAATGCGTCATCCGAGATGGCTCTCTTGCTCTCAGCTTGTTTTTGCTTCTATGTGAATATGCAATCACGTCGGTTTGCTTCCTGTCAAATGCGAGAGCGGAGAAGCAGTTACTGTTGCATATATCTTGGATCGCTTTGTGCAACACTTAATGGTTTATAATATTCAGGATCATATATTCATCCTTTACTGATATGCATAGAAACGATCGGAAGGTAAATAATATTTTCCTCTAAGCATGCATCTACTTTAGCATCAAAACATTCCGAGTTGTCTCAAAAATATATAATCATAATAATAATAATAATAATAATAGTGATAATAATAATAATAATGATAACAACAATAATAATAACAAAAATAATTAATTAATAAATAAATACACATGAATACGCGCACTCCTGCATAAACAATCTATCCATAGCAACTGTAACCACACCCAACCCAAACAGAACGACAGAAGACAGTACGCCAGGTGAGCACAGCGGGCTTGCGCCACACATACAGACAATTGCGTTAGCGTACAATAGCCGACAGCACAGCCACTCCATCCCAGACCTCCGTAGCGTGTTCTCGCAACCGGGCATCTATAGTTAAAGCTGCTCTACTCAACACTGCGCCTCTCCCTTCTTCTAACGTCTCTGTAGACTTCCTGGTTGCTTACTAATACTCAACCCCGAACAATCCGTCATGGCGGCCTCTTGGATGACACTCCGCTCTTTCTGGGAGCGACTGTGTCTGTCTCTCATCTCGCGCCGGCTGGCTCAAAGGGACGCCTCTCTTGGCTGCTGCGTTCCTTTTCTCTCTCGCTTCCTTGTGACTTCTTTCCCTCATTTTGTATTTCTTACTCTCTTGTTCTTGTTCTTTTTATTATCATTATCATTATCATTATCATTATTATTATTATTGTTATTATTATTATTATAATTATAATTATTGTTATTATTATAATTATAATTATTGTTATTATTATTATTACTATTATTTTCATTATTACTATCATCCTTGTTCATGTTCTTGTTCTTCTTCTTCTTCTTCTACCTCAAACCCCACCTCCTCCTCTTGTTGTTGTTATTTCTACAGCTTCTGCTTCTTTTCTCTGCTCTATCTTTTTTTCTTCCTTTGTTCCTCCTTCTCCCCATTCTTCCAATTTTATTTTTCTATCTCTCGTCCACTTTCTTCTTTTCCTGTTTCTAAACTATTAGGGATAGTTATTCCCTTCATATGGATTTAAGCAAGAACTTTTGGAGAATTAAAAGAACGAGAAATCTTTTCATGAACACTTCTAACACTCGAAAGGAATCTACGTTTGTTTTTAAACTTTTATATCTATCAAACGACGATATTGAAGAACTACATCAAATTACAACCCGAGAGAGAGAGAGAGAGAGAGAGAGAGAGAGAGAGAGAGAGAGAGAGAGAGAGAGAGAGAGAGAGAGAGAGAGAGAGAGAGAGAGAGAGAGAGAGCCCTTATCCTTAGTCCCCTTCTCCCACATTCACTCACCCATCTACATCCCCGCTATCAAAATAGGATCAAAACATATCCAGCGCGGTACAAAGGATCTGTCTACTCCTCCATTTACTTGGTCTCTTCATAAAAAATACACACACACACGCGCGCGCACACAAAGAAACATACACAAATACACACACACACACATTCAAAGACACACACACACACAAACACACGCACATATACGCATACACTCACACACACAAACACACATACACGCATACACAAACTCAGCCACACTCACACACACACACACGTATATAGACATATACATATATACATACAGATACATACATGTATGTGTGTGTGTGTGTGTGTGTGTGTGTGTGTGTGTGTGTGTGTGTGTGTGTGTGTGTGTGTGTGTGTGTGTGTGTGTGTGTGCATATACATAAACATAAACACACACACACACACACACACACACACACACACACACACACACACACACACACACGCTTACACACACACACACACACACACAAGTGTGTGTGTGTGTGTGCACATGTGCCCTTTCCTTTTCTTCTCCTTTTCTATCTCTTATTCCTCCTCTTTTTTCTTCTTCTTCTTCTTCTTCTTGTACTTGTTCTTGTTCTTCTCCTCCACCTTGTTCTTTTTCTTGTTCTTCTCCATCTCCTTCTCCTTCTCCTCCTCCTTCTCCTTCTCCTTCTCCTTCTCCTTCTCCTTCTCCTTCTCCTTCTCCTTCTCCTTCTTCTCCCCCTCCTTCTCTCTTTCTTTCTTCTCCTCCTTCTCTCTTTCTTTCTTTTTCTCTTTCTCTTTCTCCTTTGGCTCCATCTTCCCCTTTCATTTCTCAATTTCATTGTCAATTTCTTCAATTCCTTCATCGCGCTTTTCTTCATACTCTCCTTTTATCCCTTTCACCATCTTTTTCGACCGCATTCTTTTTACCCCTTTTAACAAATTAATGAATGGATGAAAAAATGAATGAATGAAGAAACAAAAAAATAAGTAGATAAATAAATAAATAAAGTTCGACAAAACATGCCCCCCAAAATCTCCTTATTGCAAAAGCGAAAATCACGGAATATTTGATACGAGGCAATTTCCCCGGCACGTTCTGCCCGCTTCGCCCAATAGCCAAAGCCGGGAGATGCTCGCTTCCTCTCAGTTCACTTGGCGCGACTAAGGACACTTCAGCCTCTCAATAGCATGTTCAGGGCTGGCGATTCCTACTAGGAAAACTAGCCGATCGCTTGGGGCGGGGAAATCTAGGGGCGGCACGCAAATTCAGGCAATTTCTTAAAGCGTGGTCAAGTCAGCGTAGCGAGTTCTGTGAAAACGGTTTGTTAGCCTGTCAGTTTCTCTCTCTCTCTCTCTCTCTCTCTCTCTCTCTCTCTCTCTCTCTCTCTCTCTCTCTCTCTCTCTCTCTCTCTCTCTCTCTCTCTCTCTCTCTCTCTCTCTGAGGCAAGAACGACAAACTCCGTCTTCCATTCCGGTCTATGCCCTTGACTATCCACCCACTGGCTCCGCGTATGCTCCATTTACTCCATCATACCCGCCACGATTCTTCCGGGCAGATGGCGTTCCAGAAGCATCTTGGCGGTCGGGAGGATGGCCTCATCTCGCGGCCCATCTCATGCTCCGCTAGCTCCCTCGCCTCGCACTGGCCGCAGATCAGACGAGAAGAGAAGCAACAGCACCGCGAGAGAGGCTGTCTCTCCCCGGCCCCCTCGTCTCAACAGAGAAACATAAACAGCGATTCCCTCGACACTCCGGGAGCTTCAAGAGGGAGCTTCACGCGGAAGACGGTGGACGATCGGTCCCCTGGCTACCCGGACCGCAACGCCCCGCCGCCGCTTCGTTGTGGTAATTGCGTGTATATATTGTTCCCGAATGACATATTTCATTAACATGCAAATCGGAATAGGTGGGGGGGAGGCTGCGTGAATACTAATTGGTAGAAAGTGGGTTCCGCGCTCCTGTACATTTTGCACCTCGAAATCATATTAACCCGGGCTGATCCGAAGCGAAAAAAAACTCACTAGACGAACCTTGTCCCCGACACCCCCTACCCACCCCCTCCTTCTCCCCTCACCCTACAGGAGGAAAAAATATTAATCTCAGGCCTATGATTAGAATCAATAAAGTCCGTTGAAAAAGCGGAGCGAATTTTCTTGGGAAATTGGAAACCCATTATGAGGAAGTTTGCGTGGCAGGTAATCTGAGATCGATTGGATTATTTGCGTTGCGGACGCCAAAAACCTGATAAAAAGTGCGATTCGTGGTGTTTCGCCCGCGACCGAGCGCACGCAGGGACGTGACGGTTTCGAAAGTCATGGCGGTTGATTTATATGTGATATATATAGACATGTGTGTGTGTGTGTGTGTGTGTGTGTGTGTGTGTGTGTGTGTGTGTGTGTGTGTGTGTGTGTGTGTGTGTCACTCTACTACTTGTATTAGTACCAAATGCTTTTACAATATTACTTTTTCCACTGAATCTGTTCTTACGACTGATCTTCCCCGCAGGTGATCAACAGAACCTCCAAAATTTTCCGATTTCCCGTTAACGACTTGCAAAGAGCCCGAGCAAAATGTTCGATTTCTTGCCGCTCACTTCAATTTTCAGCATATAAGGGAAAGGCCGACGGGGATATCTCAATATCCCCGTCGGCACATCAAATCTCTGCAAGCTGCCTTTCCCCAGCAACAAAACGTCATGCATTAACAACAGAATATCAAGATGAAAAAAAGGAAACAACAGAAGATGAAAAAAGAAAAAAAACATCGAAGCATCCCTATCATTCGCAAAACATGGCGAGCTCAGTATTCCTTCGCGGGGAAAACGGTTGAATTAATAAAATATCTGCAAGCTGCCTTTCCCCAGCATCAAAACACCATGCATTAACAACAGAATATCAAGATGAAAAAAGGAAACAACAGAAGATGAAAAAAAAAAACGAAGCATGAAAAAAGGGGAACAACAGAAGATGAAAAAAGAAAAGAAAAAAAAAAAGATCGAAGCATCCCTATCATTCGCAAAGACTGGCGAGCTCAGTATTCCTCCGCGGGAAAATGGTCGCACTAATCGAGGCACCTAAACCACGACAGGACGTACGAGACATCGTTAAGAAGCTTAGAGCAATCTTTTGGACAGGGGAAGAGACGTCTTGTGTGTCGTCAGGTAGTCGCTGGTCCTCGGTGTTGCCTAGGAAACGACCGATACGGTGGTGGTGCGCGTATGAAAAATCATTATTCATTTGAAAACACTATAACACATCGATACGCCGTGGTTCACCTACACCATTAACGGGTTTTGCTTTTCATGGTTCACCTTGTTGTCGGATTAATCGGCTTGTGCCGGATCGGTAACCTTCACATACGGCTGCGGAAGATGTTATCCCAACATCACTCTCTACGTAACATTTTTACGCAATCCCGGATTAGCAACGAACTGGCTCATTAGATATGTCTGTCTATTCTATATAAGCTCGCACTCCCTTATTTGCTCCCTCACTGCTCTCCCTCTTCTGCTCATTTTTCTTCTTCCACTCTTACTCCGTCTCCTTCTCTAACTTCTCCCATTTCCTTTCTCTCTCTCTCTCTCTCTCTCTCTTTATCTATCTCCCTCTATCTTCCTCACCCTCACCCTCTCCCACTCCCTCCTTCTTTTCCTCTTTTTCCATTCTCCCTACTTCGAACGAACAGCAGAAACCGGAACTTCCTCGCAATAAAGCGGGAGCCGCAGAGCAATAATGCAACCCATCTCTCTCAAGTCATGCAAGGCCTCGGTACGAAAAGGGGAGAAGTTGCAGCAAGGTCACGCATGTCTAACTTCTCAAAGAGCCCGGCTGTCAATCTCTGCCCCCCCCCCCCCCCACACACACCCTTGATTCGGCCGCCTATGAATCAAACTTCTCCGTCGGAAGCTCCTAAGCGTTCTAACTTCCATCTTCCATCTCCGCTCCCCTCGCAAAAATCAACTTCCATTGACAATGAAAGTCGCAGGAAAATACCTAGGCTTACTGATGCAAAATGACAGGCCACGGGGGGAGGGGGGAGGGGGATGGCTGGCAAATAAAATATGACGGGACATGGAATAAACACTTTCCCTTGAGGCGGCGTCGGCGTGAAAGGAAAGGGTGAGAGAAATACCTTGCGTGAGTGACGCGAAATGCCGTAAGATCAGATTTCCGCGGTGAATACCATGAAAATTTAATAAGCACTACATTGCACATGCTATCAACGTTAAGTATTAACATTTTTCAAATGTGCAGTCATGAAAAGGCAGTTTGCATAGTTGATATCTCGATGATTATGTTGTTATGTACCCGATATATTTCTAACCCGAGGCAAACCGTTTTGTAAAGTTTGGTACATCATTAAAACGAGCATCCTTTCGAAACCACTTCAATTGTTGCACAGAATTTCCTCACATCTGCGTTCATACTCGCCCCTTCTTGCAACCTCATAAATAATCCTCTCCTCTCACTCCTCGCCCTTTCAACGTCACCCTAAGGCTGTGTCCAGTGACAAAACACGGTGGAAATATTATGCCTGACAAGCTGGGTAACAAGTTGTTTAGTCGTTGGGGAACATCGTTGTAGATATGTTAGTACGGATTTGTTGGGCGATATGTTAGCAGACCAACATGGAGCGGACAGTTTCACCAAGTCGACTCTTATTGCCGACATGTCTCTCAACATTGCAACAGAATGTCCCCATATATATCAGGAGATTTGTATCCGAATGTCATCTACTGCGTCCCCAATAGTTTCCAATTTGTCTCTAAGCAACATGTCACTGGTGTGGACGCAGCCTAAGCCCAGACCACCCTTTCATGCATGGGCGGCCCTCACCCTCTCTCTCAGACTTCATGAACCCTCGCAACCATCCCGGTTCTTCCCAAGAAAAATAAACATCATCAACTTTCCAATTAGAGGCTTATCTTGCAGTAATTTCGTACCAGTAATTAGAGCCGAAGACAATGTGGATATAATGACCCCATATAATGAGATGATATCAGGGCGCAGAACTCCGTAATGGTCAAACGATAGCCAGCATCTGTTATTATGGTTAAATGCCCGGCCGTCTGGCATGTGCGGAGCCTTCCTTTGTTTGTTTAAATGTAACGGCACTCTTATCTCCGTATTTATGGTTCTGTTTTCACTATTCATGTTGTAATCTGAGTAGGCCTATTCCTGTAGCTGTTTAAAAGGGTTTGACCACGCTTTCATGGATTCCTATGATAACCATTTCCTTACTATGACTGCGTTATTTAGCATTAGATGTTTAACCATAATGTATTGACTATTGAGTTGTGATATGTTAAAGGTGTGTCCACATCAGTGACATGTTGCTTAGAGACAAACTGGAAACATTATGGTGGACACAATAGGAGACATTCGGATACAAATCTCCTGATATGTATAGGGACATTCTGTTACAATGTTGAGAGACATGTCGGCAATAAGAGTCGACTTTTAGAAACTGTCCACACCATATTGGTCTGTTGGTTGGCGGGAGGTCGCTGACGACATCACCTCGTCCGCACCAGGATTGCTGACATATCGCCCAACAAATCCGATCCAACATGTCTACAACGATGTTCCTCAACGACTTAACAACTTGTTACCCAACTTGTCAGTCGTAATGTTCCCACCGTGTCTTGTCACTGGTGTCGACGTACCCTAAGTGTTCATTATACATCCCTATTGTCACAACGTACCTTTTATCCCATTTCCAATGCTTTAATCCGAGCATCGCAATTGCCTTTGTTCCAGAAAAATAACAAACCTTGTCAGACATATTTTTAAATTCTTTCTTGAAGGCTACATTTGGAAAATAAATCCAAAGTTCGAAGGGTTGCGGGGAGGGGAGGGCGGTGTGATGATGAGGATAATGTATGAACAAGAATAGCAGGCATTCGCAGATGATGTGTGCAAAAATAACGGTAAATTAGAAATGTAAATTATACGTTCCCAATAACACTATAATTGCGCAGCCAATAGGAACGGAGCAAACATGATTCTTGACACAAAGCTGGCATTCCAATTAGCCGATTAAGATAGTGTATATTTTCCGAGCAATTAACCTTAGCTGAGCGGATAAATATCGTAGGCTGCCCGGCTGCCTCGAGCTACCGATGCCTTGGGAGAGAAGAGAAGAGAAGGAAGAGAGAGAGAGAGAGAGAGAGGATTAAAGGGGAAAATGATATAGAAAGAGAGGATTAGAGAAAAAAGAAAAGAAAAGTATTGGAGAAGAAAGAAATGATGGAGGGAGAGAATATGAAAGGGAAAATGGAGAAAGGGAGACGATAAAAGAAAGAAAAATCAAAGAAAAATAGATATATCTATAAATAAACGGCGAGATAACATATAAGCAGTAAAATAGAAATAGCGCGAGGGTGAGAAGGAAAAGGAGAGGAGAAAGAAAGAGAGAGAAGGTGGAAGGATAAATAAAAAAAGAGAGGGAACGAGGAAGAGAGCCAAAAGAGAAAATGGAGATAGAGATAGACATAATGATGGCTATAAAGACAGAGTGTGCAGGGAAGGGAGAAGAGGAAGTGGAGTAAGAGGTAATAAAAGAAACTAACAGACAGGGAAGAAGAGAGTTATTAACCCTTGCGCGTGAAATAAACTTCTGTTCCTCCAGCTCCCTCGCGCGATGGCTCGCCCGCCCCGAAACCGCCTCCGGGGCGAACGCAGCAGCCGGAGGAGAGCCCCGCGACCTCCGAGGAGACGGCACAATGGAGCGAAAAAATATGCATGAGCTCCGTGGCTCACTCACCCCGAGAGCCAGAGTATTCAGCAAAATCCGCACCAGCTTTTAGTCGAGTAATAACTGCGCCGGGAAGGGAGAGGAGAGAAGAGAGGCGCTGTTTCATTCCGGAAATTGAGGGCAACCAGTTGTTGTCGAGGCCCGCTTGGGAACAGCGCAAAGCTCACCGATGCGTCGCTTGCGGGTGCATGCAGCATTGCTAATATTCCCCCCTCCCCCTCTCTTATGTCAATCCTCTTCCGCTCTCTTAATTATCCCTCTTTTCCCTCTTCCTGCGCTTTCGATTCCCCCTCCCCAATCTCCCTCTCTCTCACAGCAGTTCTTTTCCCTACTTATCTCCTCTTCTATTCAGCTTTCCCTTCCCACGGTTCTTTCCGTACTTCCCCCTTCCCCTCCCCCACATCCCCTTTCCCCCTCCCTTCTCCCTACTTCCCCTCCCCCACTTCCTCCTTTACCTCCCTTCCTTCCCCCTTCGTATCCCCTGCCTCCCTTCCCCACCCCCACCCCCTTCTGCGGCGTGGAGGCGGGCCAGGTGCGTCGGATAATTAGCTTATTTACTTGCACATCTTTCCTTGCGCGTCCTCGTCAGCGTCTGTATGAAGAAGGAGGGGGAAGAAGGGTAAACAGGCGGGAGTGTTTCCATATTAATGTCGCCGTTTTTTTTTTTTTTTTTTTTTTTTTTCTCTCACTCACTCACTCACTCACTCACTCACTCTCTCTCTCTCTCTCTCTCTCTCTCTCTCTCTCTCTCTCTCTCTCGCTCTCTCTTTCTCTCTCTCTCTTTCTCTCTCTCTCTCTTACTCACTCACTCAGATTATTCTCTCTCTCTCTCTCTCTCTCTCTCTCTCTCTCTCTCTCTCTCTCTCTCTCTCTCTCTTTTCTCTCTCTCTCTCTCTCTCTCTCTCTCTCTCTCTCTCTCCTTTGTAGACTCATGGTTTCCTATGAGTTTTCTCAATTTGTTTGTGTGTATGTATGTGTGTGAGTATTAGTGCGCGTGCGCGCGTGCACGTACACTCGCGTGCGTACGTATTCGTGTGCACGCCTCCATCCCGGCGTCCGTCCGTGCTCCCATGTTTACCGCCGGCCTCCGCCCCGGTCAGCCGAACCCATAACAGAGATAAACAATACGGACCCCATTTCCCGCGTCGTCCCAGGGGGTTATAACTTACCTGCTATCTGGGCCGAGATTATTTTAATGGTTTTAATGAAGGTGGGGAAGCTATTACCGCCGCGCACGCCACATGCGGACCTAGCCGGAATCTCTTTTCAAAGGTTGCCGAGATGACCCCAATATCTCAGACATTTATTCCCTTTTTCTCTTTTCTTTGTGACGGGGTAATGATACCTCACATTTTCTTTTCAAAATTATTCTCCTCCCCCCCCCCCGCCTCCCTGCATCTATCACCGCAAGAAACTCGATGGAGATAAGGAAAAGTGCCTGGGTGATAAAAATGTGCGAACTATGTTACTGTTTGTTTGTAGTAGGGAAGATTAGTGAATTTTCCTTGTGTTTGCAAAATTCACTGCCATTCCGTTATAAGAGAAGAAGGGTTTTATTTTTTATAAAGATAAAAATATTAATGATTAGAATAATAATTATAATGATAAAGATGTTAATGATAAGGGTAATAAAATAATACCAACATGAAAAATAATGATAATAATAATAATGATAATAATAACTAATAATAATAAGAACAACAATAATAATAACAATAATGATGATGATGAAAATAATAATAATAATGATGATAACAAAAATAATAATAATAAAGATAATAATAACAAAAAAAATAATAATAATATAACAATAACAACAACAACAACAATAATAACAACAACAACAGTCATAATAATAATAATAACAATAACCATAATAATCATAATGATAATTGATGGTGATGATAACAATAACAACAACAATAACAATAGTAATGATAATAACACTAATAATAATAATAATAATAATAATAATAACAATAATAATATGGATGACAATAATGATAACCATAATAATGTTTTTATATTGTTCTTATCTATTTTACAGCGCACACCTATATCTGACTTTTGCTCTTTGCTCTGAGATTTTTTTAGGTTGATGAAAAACAGCATATAATAATAATAATAATAATAATAATAATAATAATAATAATAATAATAATAATAATAATAATAATAATAATAATAATAATAATAATAATAACAATAATAATAATAATAATAATAATAATAACAACAACAATAATAATAATAATAATAATAATGAACAAATCAATAAAAGGCCGAAGCAAGGGCAAAGTGGCAACCAGAATCTGAAGTGCCGTGTCCGCCTCGTGCGCTCGAGGGCGAAAAATGAATCACTTTTGCCTCTGGTGAATTTCCTCTCACACTCCTGAATCCGCCTTTGTTGGAACACTCTATAGCTGAATAATAGATGTACAACTTTTCATTTTCTTCGTCTCCTTGGCTTCGTCTGAGAATGTGGCTCTGTTCTATTCTCCTTATTATTATAATTTTCCTTTCTCTTTCTTATAATTCCAATTCTTTCTGCTCGTCTTGCACACGGCGAATCGTCTCGCTTACAGAGAAGAAAAGCCCTCAGTGAATCGCTCTTGACAACCGCCTTTGTGTCGGCTCGTTATGTAAAAATGTGTATAATTCGAAGTCGCAGCGTTATGTCTTATTCGGATGAGCGGAAGATCGAAATCTTGGTCTGGGAGGGAAAACCGCTGAATTAGACGCAGGAAAATAATTTCTGTAATGGCTCAATCTCGGGACATGAGAGATACAAAAACTGCGTTGCGGGTTATCTCAGTCATGCAAATATTGCAGAAATGGTTGTTCTTATCATGCAGATGTTAGAAAGATTGCACAATGCCCGGATACGCTCGTCTTGACCCCGGAGAAAGCAATACTGGAGGAGGAAAGACACCTGAAAATAAAAGATAAAGATATCCGTCTCTACCAGGATTTCAAAAACAGGGTGATTTTCCCGCCGCAAGCACCCACTTGCAATAACGAAGGGCATTTTCCTCTCTAAATCACATCTTTCCTCCGGGCGGTTCTGTATCCATGGTACCAACTACACCTCTTTCTTGCGTCTCCAAGTTTTTCTCGCTGTGCTACTAACTAAACAGGATCGTCCTTCCTCAGACACTTTTTCGGCTCCGATATTTTCAGGCACAACCTGCTCCACCATCTCCAGGCTTGGCACTGCGCTTCCAACCCTCATTCCCTCTCACTCTCTCTCCTTATATATATATGTAAACTCACAGTGTGTGTATTATTATGTATAAACTTAAGTATATGTTTGTGTATATATGTATATATATGTACACTAATCTGTATGCATTTACATGTATGTGTGTATGTGTGTGTGTGTGTGTGTGTGTGTGTGTGTGTGTGTGTGTGTGTGTGTGTGTGTGTGTGTGTGTGTGTGTGTGTGTGTGTGTGTGTGTGCGTGCGTGCGTGCGTGCGTGCGTGCGTGCGTGCGTGCGTGCGTGCGTGCGTGTGCGTGTATGTGTGTGCGTGTATGTGTGTGCGTGTATGTGTGTGCGTGTATGTGTGTGCGTGTATGTGTATGCGTGTATTTGTGTGCGTGCGTGTATGTGTGTGCGTGCGTGTTCGTGTGCGTGCGTGTTCACTCATCTCTCCAGACAGTATAACTCAAGTGGCATTCAGAGCGCTGGCTGAGCATTTTCACGGCTGGTGGAGTAGTTTTCAAGAAAGTATAATTTACCTCGAGTGAGTCACGAAGCGTTAAACTGAGAATTTTCATGCTTCGATACACCTCAGTACACTCGAACTCTTGGGTAAAATATCATATAACACAATTTGTAAATGGCCATAACGAATAGCACGTGTATAGTGACTTGTGACACAGTGATTATACAAGCTCGTGAATCAATAAATTTTCGTTGGAAATTGGGATTTTTTTCCTTTTTCTTTTTAGGGGGGGGGGGTACAAAATTAAGCAAATTAGTTCCCCTCTCTCGGAAAATATACATATATGCATATTTGGAGAGGTTCAGGTCTGTCAACTAAGCCTTAAATATTACGTGAAAATATTTATCCATCCGTCTTAAGGCTCTGCAGCATATTCCCTTTGAAACGCATAGATTGTGATATTCTAAATCATTTTTAAATCTTTACTGCGGGCTCTGTCGTCTCTTGACACATTCCAAAACCCCGGATTTCAGGCAGAATTGTACAATATCATTTGAGGAGGAGGAGGAGGAGGAGGAGGATGACGATGATGGTGATGGTGATGATGATGATGATGATGATGATGGTGAGTATCATGATCATAATGATGACAGTAATAAATAATAGTCATCTTCATCATTATCATTATCAAAATCATTAATATCAATTGTAAATATTATCATTATTAATTACTATTATCATTATCATCACCATTATCAGTATCAGTATCACTATTATCATTGCATAATCCATATCGTTATCATAATCATTATCATTATTAGTCGTAATATCATTATCATTATTCTTATAATTACCATTACCATTATCACAACTATCATTATTATCATTATTATTATTACTGCTACTACTACTATTGTCATTATTATTATCATTATTATTATTATTATTAGTAGTAGTAGTAGTAGTAGTAGTAGTAGTACTAGTAGTAGTAGTAGTATAATATCATTACAATAATATTAATATCATTATGATTATCCTTATCATTATCTTTATCATTATCATCATTACAGTTGTTATTATTAACATTATTATCATTATTACTCTTACTACTATCATCGTCGCCATTACTTTTATTATTATCATCATTATAATTGTTATTATTATCATTATTATTATTATTACTCTTATTACTATCATCGTCATTACTTATCATTATTGTTATCTGTATGATCATCATTATCATTATCATCATTATTATCATCATCATCACCATGATTATTACAATAATTACCCTCATTATCATTATTATAATTATCATTACTATTATCATTATTATAATTATCATTACTATTATCATTATTATAATTATCATTACTATCACCATTATTATAATTATCATTACTATCATCATTATTATCATCATTATCATTATTATCATTATTACTATTATCCTCCTCCTCATCATTATCAGTTTCATCATTCTCCGTATCC
>NC_091581.1:23003040-23005540 GCF_042767895.1 Penaeus vannamei
TGATAAAAATAATACTGATATAATGATAAAACACAAAATAATCAAAACAATGAAAAAGATGATGGCTATAATCAAACAACAACAAACAGGAAAGAACACAGAAGCAATATCACTGATGTTAATGACATAAGAAATGCTAATCAAAATTTTCCATATACATCACGCATCCCCGTACCCCACTACATATTCCTCGTGTGATGATTAAAACTGTGACTAAAAATAATGCTTACATCCTGTCATAGAGAGGCAGCATAAAATTTATGACAAATTTATTCTGTCCTGTAAACAAATGGCTAAATCTCCCTGAGGGCATTCGGGACCAGCATAACAAAGGCTTCGCGATATTAACGCTAAAAGGATCTTACAGAATTATTTTTCAAAGCGCCGCGCCGAAAGCTGCAGAAAGTCAACAAAAAACGGTGTGTATGTTGTAAGGCAAATTTCGACGATGAAAAGCGGTAATTAAATATATATATATATATATATATATATATATATATATATATATATATATATATATATATATATATATATATATATATAGCAAGAGAGAGAGAGAGGGAGAGGGAGAGGGAGAGGGAGAGAGAGAGAGAGAGAGAGAGAGAGAGAGAGAGAGAGAGAGAGAGAGAGAGAGAGAGAGAGAGAGAGAGAGAGAGAGAGAGAGAGAGAGAGAGAGAGAGAGAGAGAGAGAGGGAGAGGGAGGGAGGGAGATATGCATTATGTAGCATAAACCACATTATGTGGAATAATTTCGTTTCATAACGGACGATTTCTCTTCGCCAGAGAGTGAAAATAGTTACCTCAAAAAAAGTTATTTTAAACCGAGATTCCTAGTGCTTTAATCACTCCCTATTTACACTGCCTGTCATTATGACATCTGGCAGACATCCGCTCTAATCACGGTCGTCGTTATAGTACGAATGCACATTTCGTCAAAGATAACCACAGGCATCACTAAGGCGGCGCCACAAAGTAACACGGGGGATGTATGAGCTTTTGAATGTAACTGCATCGAATATTGATGTTTGTTGTTATTGTTGTTGTTGTTAAAGTCATTATTATTATTACTATCATTATCATTATTATCATCGTTATTATTATCATTACTAGTAGTAGTAGTGGAAGTAATAGTAGTAGTAATAGTAGTAGTAGTAGTAGTAGTAGTGGTAGTAGCAGCAGCAGTAGTAGTTGAAGCAGTTGTAATTATAAAAACGATGATGATGACACTACTAGCACTACTACTAGTACTACTACTACTACTACTACGTATGATAATAATAACAATAATAATAATAATGACAATAATAATAATAATAATAATAACCACAATAATAAAATTACAAATAATTAGAAATAACAATAATAATGATGGTGATCCTGATAAGATAAAATAGTAATTAATAATAATAACAACAATAATAATCATAATAATAATAAATGCATTAAACAGGATTACAATAATAATAACAATAACAAGACAAAAATAATCATAATAAAACAATAATTATAACAATAACAACAATAGTAATAGTAATAATATTTAATATTAATATTAATAATAATAATAATAATAATAAAAATAAAAATATTTAAAAAAAATAAAATGTGAGGTTCATTTTTCAAAAAAAAAAAAAAAAAAAAAATCAAAACCTGAAAGAAAGTACAATACTAATGCGTGGTTTCAGATTTTTCCCTTTTCCCCTTTCGTTTCATTTTGGGAGAAAATCCAGCTGTTTTTCCAATAGGAGGTAATAGGATTTGCGGCAGCGAAATCTTAAAGCTGAGCAGGCTTGCTATCATTTTTTTCTCCCTTTCGAATGAAGGTTCATATAGAAAAGAGGTGACCGTGGATCTGGTTAGAGATATGATAACTATTTATCATGCAGGATCACGTGCAATTCTGACTTTATTTGTTAGAGCTGCGTGTGTCTCCTTTTGAGCCTGCAACTCGCATACAAAAAAATAAAGGAAATCAAGCTAAGATGCTAATAAGCTGATGGACACACGACGCCTTAACACACACACATCGTAAACCAAACGGAGGTTACAGAGACGAGGGTGATGATAATGAGGAGTTGATGCCAGTCAGTGCCAGGTAATCCTCCGGCGCCTCGGGAATCGAACGCATAATGGGAACTTGCAATATCAAAGAGCACGACCTGAGTACAAAGGCGGGAGGTCAGTACTGGTACTCTGGCGTGTAATAAGATATGCATGGATCCGATACGAAATGATATCGAGAGGAACAACTAATTAGCGAGTACTAGCTTCAATTCAACTGCACTGCCGGCCATGTTTATTTTACCGACCTGATATGTGAGATGAGTGACATGTCGGTAAGCGCTGTCTCAAATGGGACAATATCAAAACAGGAAAAAGTACCATCTGTTATGATGGGCAAAGTGAGATTTTCCCCACGAGTTGCATGTCTGACAAAACAGTAAAGGACGTATTTACAAACACCTCGTTATAAGTCATATGATAGCGCAAGGCTTTTTCT
>NC_091581.1:23013040-23015540 GCF_042767895.1 Penaeus vannamei
GCATTTTTCTATGGCGAAGAAGAAAAAAAATGCTGAATTTGTAATTTACGTAATTATAAGTTCACCAAACTAATTCCTCGATAGGTTGCACTGAAACTGAGCAATTGGTGATTACCCAAACTTTGCGCGTTTAGAGCTATTAGCCTGCCAATAAGCAATCATGTACCAGCGCTGATGAATGATTGGCTCTCGGGAAGGGGTGGGGGCAGGGGGCTGGGGGGAGGGGAGCCGTCGAACAATAGATGAACGGGGAAGGAGGGACAGAGTGCCGGGCGAAAGGGGGAGCGGGGTATGGGGGCGGCTGGGGGATAGTTGACAAAGGATTCGAGCGCTTGGAATGGACGATAAAGGTGGATATGGGCGTTGTCAAAAAGCATATTAGGAAAGGGAGGAGGAGGAAGGATCGGGGATCTGAAGAGGAGGAGGTAATAAAGGGATGAAGACGGTTGCATGTTCTGATGAAGGATGAAGAACAAAAGCTGTAGGAGGGAAAATCGGAAGAAAGAGAAGGGGAGAGGGAAAACGAATAACACAATACACAAAGGACAGAAACTGAGGAAAAGTAAAATGAATATGAATAAGGGGAAATAACTAGAAACGCGGAAATAGCAAGTAAATGTTTAGAAAGGGTAATAGGATAATTACAAAATAAAACAAATTCATAAATATGTATATGGTTTTATAAACGAACGAATAAGGTAACTCATCAAAAAGTAGGTATGTTCCTGAACAACCGAAGATGTGGAGATAAGAGAACTTTGAAAGACTAACGACCAAATGTACTAGAAATATATACATAAATAACAGAGAGAGAGAAGAAAAACAAGCCAAATTTCTCACCTCCTCTCTCTCTCATGCACATCTCAATAAATGGTAAAAATGACAAGCAAAGAGAGGCAGTGAAGTAGCTGAAATTATATATATATATATATATATATATATATATATATATATATATATATATATATATATACATTAAAAAGAAAAGATTATATATATATATATATATGTATATATATATATAAATATATATATATGTATATATATATATATTATATACAAATACACACACACACACACACACACATATATATATATTCGACCCACGAGCTCCTGGGACGGGTCTGCACACCAACGGGAGGTTAAGATTACCACTCGAGTGATTCCCGTCTATATTTTCCCTCTTTTCACTCCAACAGTTCCCCTCTTCTCTCCCTCCTATATTTCCCCCTTTCTCCCTCCTGTATTCCCCTCTTTTTTCCCTTCTATATTCCCCCTCTTCTCACTCCTATATTTCCCCTTTTATCCTTCCTCTATTTCACATTTCTCCCGCCTATATTTCCTCTTTTCTCTCCCTCCTCTATTTCTCATTTCTCCCGCCTACATGTCCCCTCTTTTCTCCCTTCTCCATTTCTCCTCTTTTCTCCCTTCTCTATTTCTCCCCTTTTCTTCCTCCACTGTCTCTCCCCTATTTTCCCTCCTCTGTTTCCTCTCTTTCCGATATACACTGGGAATACACAGTACAAAATGGGGCGAGGGATGTAAGTCGCTCATTGGTGGTTATTTCCAGCTTAAAAAATGGTAGAATTTCATTGGCTCAACAAGAATGGATTATCCGTTGCACCTTTTCTGTGATTGGCCAAAACTGTCCGGTCCCTAAGAAAGAAAGAAAAAAGAGAGAGAAAAAAATAGAAACGGCGGGTCTTACGTGCAAATAATGAAAGAGAAGAGGGTTTTCTTTTTTTATTATCATATTTTGATTTTATTCTTGTTCCGGTTGTAAAAGTCAAGAGTCCTCTTTGTTATCTTTTTCATTATGTCTGTATATCAAGCACCGATAGAATGCATAATGCATCATTTAATAGGGTATGTGAATACGGACAGGATAAAAGCATGATATATATGTGCGTGTGAGTGTGTGTGCTTGCGTGTGAGTGCGTGCGTGCGTGTGTGTGTGTGTGTGTGCGTGTTGCAGGGGGGGTTACTTCGACCTAATGAATTTCTTTAAACTTGACTGTGCTATCTTTATCCATTTTTTTCATTCTCGTGAAACTTATCAATTTGATTACCTGTCCCCAGTTCCTTTTACGACAGAAATTGATATTCCTTTCTTAAGAATTCTAATTAAAGTACGTATAACATTCCTTTCTTTATCATATCAACATCTATATGAATTGTTTATGTGCTCTTTGTGATTTTACTAGATCATTTACTGTGCGTGTGCGTGCGTGAGTGTGTGTGTGTACTTGGGCGTATATGTATGTGTGTGGCAATACATATGCTTCTGTCTGTATATATGTATATTTCTGCGTGCGTTTATGTTTATCCTCACATATATCCAACTTTATTTTACTAGATAATTTCTTGTGCGTGTGCGTGAGTGAGTGAGTGAGTGAGTGAGTGAGTGAGTGAGTGAGTGTGTGTGTGTGTGTGTGTGTGTGTGTGTGTGTGTGTGTGTGTGTGTGTGTGTGCGTGAGTGTGTGTGTGTGTACTTGGGCGT
>NC_091581.1:23038040-23045540 GCF_042767895.1 Penaeus vannamei
GTTTTGTGGTCTTTCGTTTCATCGCAGCGACATCGGATACGTATTGTTATGCATTCTGAGACGCTTTGGGCAATAAAACTCTGAAACAGTTCCCTTCGCGTCCAGCCCTCCGTTACCATCACCCAGCGGTCATGACTGGCCGTTGCGGTGGTCAAAATTCATGTCGTTTCCGAGTACGCTTCGGCCGATCCGGGGATGAATGTCATTTCGATGCAAACTGACAGCGATTCAGATTCTGTGTATCTCTCTGTGTGGAGGAGGGGGTGTGGGGGGTCGGGGGATGGACGAAAGTGCGTGCGGGGGGATATGGTCGTTTCTCTATGTAACCCCAACTCTCCTGTCTTGTTGGTCTTTTGCTGCTTCTGTTTGCCTGAAGAGGAGGCGTCTCGGGGCTTCCTCACTTCCCGAGATGCAAACTCGCACAAAAAAAAAAAAAAAAAAAAAAATGGAAGACTTGGCAAACAGTGCACTCATCTGGAGCAAGAAAAAAGGCGAAAGCGAAAGTTCTTTGTTAGCCTTTAGATTCCTCTGATCAAACCAACACTGAAGACTGAAATACACACAGGAACTGATTCGAGAAACCTTCCAATAATCTCGGGAATACGACGGGACGTTCCACAAATGCGAAACGTTTAGATTTAACACAATGGCTAAGAAAAACGTTTTAGGTGTCTAGGAAAACGGTTTTTCCAGACACCTAAAATATGTTCCTCATGAATATGTTATTCTGCCTTGTATATATGGTGTGTGTGTGTGTGTGGGTAGGTGGGTAGGTAGGTAGGTAGGTAGGTAGGTAGGTAGGTAGGTAGGTAGGTAGGTAGGTAGGTAGGTAGGTAGGTAGGTGTCTGCGTGCGTGAGTGAGTGGATGGGTGTGTGTGTGTGTGTGTGTGTGTGTGTGTGTGTGTGTGTGTGTGTGTGTGTGTGTGTGTGTGTGTGTGTGTGTGTGTGTGTGTGTGTGTGTGTGTGTGTGTGTGTGTGCGGGTGTGTGTGTACACATGCGTATGTGTTTGTGTTTCTCTACGTGTGTATGTGCGCGCCACCTGCCATGTATATATGCACGATGCATCTGTTTTGAGCTAAGGCCGGATCTCTTCCGCCGCCGGCAATGTCGGCTCACTGCTGTTCCCAGAGCCTACAGCCTCTTCTTTATTCATATGGCGCGGCATTAATTCTATATCTACACAATGTTCTCTGAGCTTCCTCTAAGCCCGTCTCCCCCGGGTGGCGAATGCGTCACCGTTTCTGCTGCCTTGGCGTCGCGCTGGATGGCAAGGGAACTGTTTGTTATGGCGAGCGAAGTACTGAAGTACTGCCCTCCTCGTCCGTCGACGCGGAGGGCACCTGTTTACACCGGGATACGAGTTTACTAAACATGATAATAACTGCGTCCAAGGCTTTGTAAACAAGGCGGTAGTCTCTGTGAATAAAAATGGGAAAGGGAAGGAAAGGAAAAGATATGAGTAAAATGCAGAATGTGATAAAAAAGAGGGCAAAAATAGAAGCCACAGAGTAGTGCCTCCACTCAAGACTAAAGAGAAGTATATTTATAAAACTGGAACGTGCGAAAAGGAAGAAAAATGTATGCCAAAAGACGGAGAAAGGATGAAAGATATTGCAGGTGCGTTTGAAAAGGATGAAAAATAATGCAGGTCGCGCGGGGATGTACGAAAAAGCTGTGGATAAATTGAAAGCATTCAAAAATATAGTTACATATACTGGAAAAGTAAAAATATGTGAAAAAAATATATAAAATGCGTATACATTTACTGAAAATGATACCGTTCGTGAATGTCTAGCATTATCTCTACTCGCATGAAACGTAATTTTAGTAAACATATATCTGTCCCTTTCCGTGAATTGGATCCTATCGTGTTCTAGAGGAAATCACCCCGAAAATATACGCCAGAAACGAACGTAACTGCCTGCCAACCCAAGACGCCCAAACCGTGGCCAAGGAACGATGCTGTTTCCATGTTGCGAGACAAAATAGGGAGATTTCCCCTGATGAGCTTCCATACACTTTTGAATTCTATCTATCCATTTCGCAGAACTCAATTTCACGTTATGGTTAGACTATGATTATTTGACAGGTCATGAAAATAGATAAAAATACCATGGAAATAGTTATGCTATCAAAAATAAATATAAAACAGGGTTAGTGAATTTTACACACCATCCCATTCCAGCGCAAACACATGAATACAGTTTTTTTCTTATTTTTGTTGTAAATTTATCATTTAGGTAATCAACACGAAACCAGTGAGCCGAATACTCATTCAGTGCATAAAAATATAATAATACCGACTCGCTAATACGGTAAATAGTATTTTGGTGTTTGTTACTGTTTTCCTATTATTCTCACCAGTAGTTTCCGTTATTCTATCATCCTAATCTCATCTGTACAATATCACTAATACATATCCTTATCCTGTCACAAAAAAGAATACTAACATTTAACTTCATACTTTCATAACATAAACATTGAAAGATGACAAATAAGTTACTCTAACGTTCCATACAGAATTCGGACTCCTTATAGGGTTAAATTTATATCGCGTGTGTGTGTCGGAGGTTGCGTGAGAGTAAAGTGAATTACCTTTCTGGGATTACTATGAACGAAAGAAAAATCAGACAGAAGAAATGAGTTTGATGCGTATCGGCTTTGGGGGATGATTATCAGTCATTATCCCTTTCCATGCGATCTCCGTTACCATTCCATTGTCTCGCTTTCAGCTATCGACACTCCTCTTTTCCGCTCCCAGCCCTCAATTCTTCCCTTCTTCTCCTTCCCTCATTTCTCACCTATATTCCTTTTTCCTTTTCACTCCGCCCCCTCCCTTTCCCCTCTCCCCTCCTTCCGTCCGCGGCCACATATCCTTCGAGCAGGGAGAGCTCCCTCATCCTCCCTCCCGGAACGTAGGGACCGGGGAGAGGTGGGGGGGGGGGCACGTGATCTTTGGCCAGGCCGAGGATCAGGCACCGCTAATGACGAGGGATTTTCTTTCTTTTATTTTTCTTTTCTGCCTTCTATTCGTTTTGCTTTTTGTTTGTTCCATTTCAAGGAATAACAGCTCAACGACTGATTCTACGAGTGAGTAGTTTCCTTCACACAAAAATAATAATAATAAATAAATAAATAAAAATACTCACCCGCGCGAGCGCGCGCGCACACACACACACACACAAACACAAACACAGTTTGATATAGGATGATTTCTCCGATCATGCATAAGCGTTTGCATGTTCGACAGACAAACTAGTAAACGCGCGCGCGCACACACACACACACACACAGTTTAATGCAGGATGATTTCTCCGATCATGCATAAGCGCTTGCATGATCGACAGACTAGTAAACATACTAGTAAACGGGGAAGAGAGAGAGAGAGAGAGAGAGAGAGAGAGAGAGAGAGAGAGAGAGAGAGAGAGAGAGAGAGAGAGAGAGAGAGAGAGAGACGAAAAACCGTGAAAAGAGCGCTAAGAGGGGCTAAGAGGAACATGAAAGAGGGCTAGTGCAAGTTTCTTTCCGTCTGGACTCTGAGCTTTTTGTGCAGTAAAGCTTTGTCTCATTGGGCCGTTGGTTATGTAAGTGCTGGGTTTACATTGTAACTTTTATGTTTCCTGACACTTTTCTTTCTTTCTCTTTTCACTCATTTCTTTCAGTTTGTATGTCTTTCTTCAAAATGTTAGTTTCATGATTTTAATATCACAATGTGGTCGCATGCTTAACGTAACTATTACTGCTTTTTATTTATCAAGTCCTGCTTTGCTTATATATATTTCTTATATATATATATATATATATATATATATATATATATATATATATATATATGTGTGTGTGTGTGTGTGTGTGTGTGTGTGTGTGTGTGTGTGTGTGTGTGTGTGTGTGTGTGTGAGAGAGAGAGAGAGAGAGAGAGAGAGAGAGAGAGAGAGAGAGAGAGAGAGAGAGAGAGAGAGAGAGAGAGAGAGAGAGAGCGTGTGTGAGAGTGAGAGCGTGTGTGAGCGTGAGTGTGAATGTGTGAATGTGTGTATGTGGTGTGTGTGTGTATGTGGTGTGTGTGTGTGTGTGTGTGTGTGTGTGTGTGTGTGTGTGTGTGTGTGTGTGTGTGTGTGTGTGTGTGTGTGTGTGTGTGTGTGTGTGTGTGTGTAAGACGGAAGAGTTTCCTCAAATATTTATAAGCAATTGTCCTAACTTCCGATATCAATATTGCTTTTGTAACAAAAAAAGTCTTTCTATGCTAGTTGTATGAGATAAATAAACGCAAGATATAAGTTGGTACATGATAATGTCATTATAATAAATAGCTCAGTCATATCCATTCATTAATATCATGATTAGTAGTATTTTTACTGCTATTACAACTACAACTACAACTACAACTACTACTACTACTACTACTACTACTACACTTGTAGTTCTACTGTTACTACATATATTATCATTATTAGCACTGTAACTTCTACGACCTCGACACATGTTAACAAATTAGATATCCTCTGCTCTCACATATTCATTCGGGCAACTCAAGTATATCACTTTGTTAAAGTAAGTCATTGTTAACGGATATCATCTAGACTAATATTACAATTGCTCCGACTACTAGGAATTTTCCAGCTAACAGTTTTTAACTTTTCATTTCCTTATCAATCACCAATCATATTTTCAACATGATGACGTAGCTAAGAAAAGATAGTGACTAATAACCCCTTTCCTTTATTCATATACGTATTACTATACTATTTAATGGATATTTAATGAACTCCTAATTCAAATCACATTTCCGGGTGTTTCTAATCCTTTGTTGTTCTTATATAGTACCAGGAAGTCATCGGTAATTTTGATCGGTCAGGAAGCGTAATGTTCTCGCGTATGAGTACAATACAGCAGGGACAGTCAAGATGATGATGGTTATGCTGGACTTTCATCATCAATACCATCTTCATTACTATACGTTTTTAATATCAACACGGTTATAAACACCATATATATATATACTTTTTTTTTTATCATCTTCATTATATGAATAAATCAACCGGCAAATGCAAAGTCATATCTTTATATAAAATTCTAATAATGATAATTTGGAAGCGTTTCCTTTTGAAGTGTTCACTCGTGCGGAAAGATCATCTAGGCAGATCCTTATTCATTTAATATACATGTCTGATCCACATGAAGAACGAAGGGATGCTCACGGGAAGGGCAGATCCTTAGGGGATTAATGCCGCAGAGAAGGAGATATTTCATTCGGGTTGGATATCGCAAATAAATAAATAAATAAATAAGGATTACCAATAGGAATTGGGCGTGAATAAAGGAGTGGAGAAAAGAGAACCATGACACATATATCTCGCTAATGCCGATGTTATACTATTGAAAAAAATCAAGGAAAGTGATAATAATAAAATAAACGCCGATGTAAACTGAGAGGGCACAGGAAAATAATTCAGAAATAAGGCAACAGAACTATTATTAAGAAAAGTAAATTGTAATTCAATGTTCTTGTTTTTTTAATATAATTCAATTTTCTTTTCATAAAGAGTGCCTACATTATTAACAACAGGCGACATAATGTCTCAGATTGAACTAGAACCAGGGTCGCGCGATACTAATTATGTTTACAACAGGAATGGTGTCTCATTTACTGTTCAGAGTCATATATATTTTGTAATTAAACCACTCGGGCCTTAAATGTCACCAAAGCGTTCAATTTCATAATTCTTGATTATCAAATATACTAATGTGTATATTGTGCTGCTGGCAACATGCTACAGGAGAATCTAAATTATTGAAGTTAATAAAGGTAAGAAGCTATTTACATATATACAGTAACTGTTGAATTTCAAAACCCTTATGTTGACTCTTTCTCTTTCTCGCTCTCGCTCTCTCTTTCTTCTTTTCTTCCCTCTTTCGCTCTTTTTCATTCACACTGTGTGTGTGTGTGTGTGTGTGTGTGTGTGTGTGTGTGTGTGTGTGTGTGTGTGTGTGTGTGTGTGTGTGTGTGTGTTTAATGATTATGGCCGATGTCTACCTCCTAAAAATGAATAGAAAAAGAAAGGACAACTAAAAAGGAGAGCGTAAGTTTCAGCTGCGGATGCTGACTCAGTCTGCAGCGAGTTTTGCAATTAAGCTGAAAATGTTTAAACATCCGTTGCAGCCTGAGAAATAGGCCCAGACAGGTTATGAGAAGATGAGCAGAATTTTGAGGGAAAACTGGAAGGCAATTCGCCGAGAGGAAGAAAGGAAAATGGGATCACGAGATTGTGGGCGTGATGAACAAAATATAGTAACTAGGAAACAAGAAAGACGAGAGAGATTTATATGAGAAAGATAAGCGCGAACGATAAGGAGAGATATATTGTAGAAAGCCGCGGCCACGAAAGATAAGGAGAGAGAGAAACCGAGGAAGAAGAGAGCGAAAGATAAGGAGAGAGATCAATTGGAGAAAGAGGTAAGCGCGAAAGATAAGGAGAGATATCTGAGCAAAGAGGTGAGGTTATAAAAAAGGAAATCTCGAAATACTCTATGCCAAAGACGAAGCGAAAAAGAAAAGAAAAGAAGAGCGAAGATACTGAAAGGGAGAACGCGAAAAAGAGCCGAGGGCGAAATTGATGAGATAGGTGGATAAACGCAAAACAACTCACAAAATACTCAAAATCCTATATTCATTCAGCTCAAAATAACACCTGAATAACGCATACTAAAACCCCATATTCATTCAGCTCAAAATAACACCTGAATAACGCATACGGGAGTGAAAGAGGCGGTGAAGTTTCCTCGAGTCCGAGCTGAAAGACCATAATGGTAGTCAAGAGGTCCTTTTGTTCTGCGCGACACAATTACACCTTTCTCAACCGCAAGGCTACGAGACTTTTCACTGAAGGATTGCTCTCCTCTCCTCTACCGAGAAAGAGCGCCGAGTCTTCTTCCACATAGGAATACACTCCTTTGCAGAGCCAGCAGAAGGTCCATTACCTAGAGGTCCTTTTGGAGGATAATCAGGGGTTTTACACAACACGACGGATTATATTAAGGCACCCACAGCTACAACGCGAAATCCAGCTGTACGCATTTACCCTTGTCACTTAGTCTAAACCATCATATGAGCAATAACAAAAATGACTCGTGGGCTTTCATGTTGTAGTTTTCCGTATCGCATCACAGAAATTGGGAAACAAGGTTTGTCTATTTATTTCCCTATAAATAAACTGAATATCTAAGGAAGGTACGAACAATTGCATTTGCGGCATTTTCTTTCCGCATTCCGGTAAACAAATGAAGCAGCACCAAGAATCCAATACTTTTTTGTCCTCCGCCAAAACACAAAGAGAACGTTATTCTTTCAGTGGGATAATAAATCCAAGTCGTCTGTGGCCGAAACGTTAATGATTTTCACAATGCACTTTTGAGCGAGGATCCCATGATGTCCTAACACTCAGAAAGCCATAAAGTTTGCATGACAGCCAATCTAATCCACGAAATCGGACTGGCGAAGATTC
>NC_091581.1:23060540-23065540 GCF_042767895.1 Penaeus vannamei
TATACTGAAAATTACATAAACACCACAATATCATTATGTAAGGTAATGTAATGACATCGACACCATAATACAATAACATGAATGATGATGATAACAGCAAAAGAAATTAACACTAAATAGCGAAGGCCGAATCCGACAACCCTAAATTTGAAACGATCTGAAAGCAGAAAATTCCATACCTGACCTGGTATACCCACAAAAGCCTCTGACTTTTCATCAACTAACGTTTCTCTGCTTGCAACTTGCAACGTCTCTCTTTTGATCCCTCTTTCCCTTCTTCAACCTATCAAGTTGTTTCTTTTACCCTCTTTTCATCCGCATATTTCAAAAACTTAATAAAGGAAAATTAACATAATATAATGGGAAAATTATAATACCAAATTATCATAATCATAATAATAACAATGAAAATAATAATGTTATTGATAAAGATGACAATGATAGTTATACTGTTCATGATCGTTGTAATAGTAATAGTAATAATAATTACTTTTACTATCCTTATTATTATTATAACAACAATAATATTTATGTCCATAATAATGATAACAATAATAATAATGACAATATAACCATCACTACTACTACCACTACTTGGAACTAGTAAAATAAAAACATTTATATCAATATTATTATCAATAAATACAATTACAGTTACTACTACCAATACCGCTTCTGCCACATACTAATACTACTTCTGATATGTACATAGTAACAATAATAATAATAATATCATAATCATAACAATGATGAAAATAATGAATGTAACAATAATAATAGCAAGACGAATGATGGCAATAATGAATATGAGATTAACTGCAATCATAATGATGATAATCATGAGCATAATAACAACAATAATGATTATTATCAACGCTATTACTAATATTGTTATCATTAAATTAATAAAAAGAATCATAATGATGATAATAATAACAAAAATAATGATAATAGTAACAATGTCAACAACAATAATAATGATAAAAATCATAATAATGATAGTAATGACGACGAATACGAATATAACAATATTGATTACAATCATAATAATAACAATGGCAATGAGTAAGAAAATAATAATAATAATGATAATAATAATATTAATAATAATAACAACAGTAATAATAATAATAACGATAATCATGATGATGATGATGATGATGATGATGATGATGATGATGATAATTATTATTATTATCATCATCATTATTATCATTATATCAATATGAATAATGATAATTGTTTATATTATTATCGTTATCATCGCTACTATCATTAACAAAATCATTAATACTATCTTCATTATCATTACTATCATGATTATTATTATTATTATTATTATTATCATCATCATCATTATTATCATTCATAATTCTATCATTTTCATTAATATCATTATCATTTTTATTATCATTATTATTACCATTATTATTATTAACAACATTATCATTGAAATCGTCATTATTATCATATTGCTGAATTATTTTTATAAATCTTATCACCCTTGTTATCAGTATTATTAAGATTATCATTGTCATTATCATTATCATCACCATTGTTATTACTATCATTACCATTATCACTGTTATTTTATCATTATTTTTACAAATAGTAGTAGTAGTAACATAAGCTATCATTTTGACGGGTATGATATTGAAAAATAAATAATAATGTTGATGTTGATGAGGAAGATGATAGCAACGATAATAATAATAACTAAGACAACATAAAACTATAATGATGATGATAATGGTAATAATAATAATGCCGGTGATGATCATAATGATGATAAAATAATAATAATAATAATAATAATAATAATAATAATAATAATAATAATAATGATAATAACAATAATAGGAATAATTATAACAAGAATAACAATTACAGTAACAACAACAATAATACTAACAAAAATGATTTATCAATAACATTATAATAGTGAAAAAAACAACAATAGTAATAAAAATGATGATAAAAATAATATCAACAATAACAATGATAATAACAATAATAATATAGCAATAACAACAACCACTACAACAATAATAACCAATAATAAATCATTCCTAACAACAAAGTAGTCTTTCGATGCCATGATGAAAACAACTAACAACTTCGCTATCTAATTCGGACACTTACGATCTGCCATATAATAGCAGCACAACGCATACCGTTTCGATGATCAAACACCGATATTGCGAAAGATTTATGGTTTCCGAACGCATTGTGGTTTCTTTGCAACATAACAATACAAATAATCAAATAGCAATCAATATCACATGGCATATAACCTAAGCGTAATTTATTTACATTGCTAAATGTTATTTCGTCTTCGGATGAACTTTTGAATCAACGTGAACCCATGAATATCGTATTTGTGCTATAGCTTTCTCGCTACGCTCTCACTGTGGGTTGCCCTATGCACTAATGTGTGATTTCGTTAAAAGTGATGCGATACTTACGTCCTGGATGGATGTCACCTTAGAAGATATTTTACCTAGATCCATATTAAGCACCGGTAGAGCCATTTTGCAAGGTCATCACCCTGGGATAAGTTCACACGCGATTTACAAAAAAATAAATAACAGAGTCACAAAATCATGGTGATTATATTGGTCTCGTGTAAGATGCGCGGGAGCATGATGGCGATGCGTGGTACTCTCTCCGAGGCGCGGATCACACTGACGAATCCCGCCACACTACAAGTTCATGGTCCTCACGTCGAACAGAGGCTCCACACACCACCACCCAGACGAGATCTCCGCTCGTGATCAATAAGTTTCTGATGTTATGGATCACAAAAAAATTATTTCCGCTTTACTCCTACATTTCCCCTTAGCCCATCCTATTATAAAGGGAAAAGGCGGCAGCATACACCAACGGCAACTCGTATAGGGTCATAGCAGTGTGTTACACGCGACAGGCGCATGTGCCAGCCAGCTCACTCTCGTAAACACACACACACGCACACCTCCCTCACCGTGAATCCAGTAAAAATATACAGTGAAAAAGCAACGATTCCATTGAACTAAATGCTAGACTTCCAATCCCCTCAGTGAAGCTTCTTCTTTCGTCGTTGTATTGTTCTGACAGTTTCTGCAGTCCTAAGGAAAGCTAGTTACACGAGAGTGGCGAGTGTTGGCAACGATCTGCCTTCCCCGCTCTCTCGAACATTTTCCCTCCCTGGCACTTGGGGCAACACACAACCGAAAGTGATTTAGAGGCATTTTTCTTCTTTAATGAAACAGGTGGCGGAAAGGCAAGATTAGCGTAAGAATGGTTCTTCACTCTATGTGTAACTCCTCTTGAGTATTCTTATGAGAAGACACCGACGATTCCCTCACTCCCCCTTCCCCATCATGTTCATCATACACCCGGATATTATACGATAATGAATGACGACGTGTAACCAGAAAATTTATTACAACTTAGAAAGAGTTGCGCGGAAGGCATTGGAAGTAAAATTACAATATGGACAGCGTCGGCGGTCTGTAGCAGGTGTTTGTTAGAGCCCGAAGGAAAGCTCTTAAGGGTTTCTCACGTTCCGGAGTTTAAGAGATGAGAGGTTAGAGCCGCTCATAAAAAATAGGGATGGGACTTTTAAACATTCTGAATAAAACAGTCCAACTTGGTAAATAGTAATGACCCTTAGAATGGAGAAGGCTAGATAATGAGGAAACTGTGACCCTAGATCTAATAAAAGAGATTTCAGTAGGAAAGCATTTCCATGTACTGCTATAAATAATTAAGAAAGTCCGCCGTTACACTAAGATTAAAAAAAAAAAAAAAAAAAAATGAGCGAGAGAGATTATGTGTGACATACACTCAGTGAAAGAACATGTTATGGTTCCCCTGGTCACCCTCGTCCCTCTATTTACATACTGAGATGGATAGAATGACTGGAAGAGCTAGACCCTTGTATAAATAAAAGGACGGGAAATAGGGGGAAAGTGTGGAAAAGGGGAAGAGAGTGCGGGGGAGAGAGGGGACACCAATTTTAATAATAATAATAATAATAATAATAATAACGATGATTATGACAGTAAAAAAAAATGAATGGTTCTGTACAACCAGCAAATAAAAAGAAAGGAAAAAAGAAAGAAACGTCCAAAAGCTGACCGCATGGGGGCGAAGAAGGGGAAGGAAGAATTCAGGGAACATCATTTCTTTTAAACATGAAATATACAGTCTGTAAACGCTATAAAGAGTGGGAAAGAGCAGCAAACAAGGGGAAAAGGTAACAGCTTAGCGAGATAGTAAGGGGAGATTTTTATATTACCAGAGAAAGATTGAAAGATGCATTGTTAATGTGAAATATTACTCAATGGAGACTTTATAGCAAGAAAATATTTAAAATACTTTAACTTCAGTTAATATGACCTAAAAATATTGATATGACATTTTCAGGCAGCACGAAAATCAAACAAAAAACTGTCATTAAAAAGAGAACAATGAATGAATGATATCAACTGTTAAACCTCTGTTCTCAGTTTCCGATAAAGGAAATTCGAACGAAATGTTCATTCATTTTTTAATATTCACAATCAAAACAGAAAAAATAAAACTATCACTAACGCTTCACTGTTGAGCTATAACACGCATGCACAAAGCCGACGTGATGAATATTCAGTAGGGAGATTAGTGATGTCACAATAATATCACGACGGCCTAGTGACCGCCGTTATATAACTGCAAAATGTTTATATACGAAATGACCCAAAAGAAGAGCAAAATAAGGAAAGTCATGAAGAATACCATCTGCATCCTTTTTTAGGGGAATTTCGTTTCCATTTCCTTGCTGTATTGGCTTTTCGAGCGAGATATTGTGGCTGTATTGTTGTTTTGATATTTGAGTTGTTTGTATCTGTCCATTTACATGCGTTACATACAGGAAGGAGCCCTGAATGTAATGATAATGTTCTATATATCCTTATTACATAAATAAATGGTCTTATAATGTCACGAAAGTGTAACAAAAACGAAACATATGTTATACT
>NC_091581.1:23070540-23072285 GCF_042767895.1 Penaeus vannamei
TAATAATAAATCATAATATAAATCACACACACACACACACACGTGTGTGTGTATGCGTGTGCGTGTGTCCGTGTGTGTTAGTTTAATTAACACATAAGAGCAATATATTAGCGGCCATGTGTGTGTGTATGGTAGCGTCTCGGAGAATATCTGGGATACGCTACCTCGTTGAACTGCTAGCTGCTGTGCTAACCTGTTCATTACCAGGACAGCTGCAGCTGAGCACTACGCGTGGAGGTCTGCAAACTGCATGCAAGATTATTCAACAATTTCAGCGTAGATGGTTATTGGTTCATTGGTAGGGTGATGGCACTGAACTGTCAGCTGCTGAGATCACTCTTCACAAGCGTCATATTTTCGAAGATATCGTTGCTTTTTCTAACAACTATGAAGTTATTCATTACGAAAACACACAACAACGTGAATGATTTATCCAAGATATAAAAGTTCCCTTAAAAAATATTTAGAATCAGTTTGCACATCACCTGTACGAAAAGAAATGAGATATAAGGAAATCCATGTCTAGCCTCCTAACATTATCACTGACTTCCCTGTGAACGTGAGCTGGCAGTACTACTATCACCGAGCCAAATATTTCGATCTTGTTTATGTATCACGCTGAAAGCAAAGTGAAAATTCGAGATGCCAAGGATGGAATATTTCGACGTCCAAAATCAAATCAATATCGAGAGCGTTGGTTGCGAGAGCTGAAACCCCAGGTTATGATTCGGGGAATTCATCAAAGTTCACAGACAGAGAATGTTTAATTGTAACGTCATCAGTATTCGAAGAAAGGGAGGATGGAGGAAGAAGGTAAGGGGAGGGAGGAAGAAAGAGAAGGGTGGAAGGCAAAGAGGGGGAGGGATGGAGGCGGAAGGAGGCAGAGGGAGACAGAGGGAGGCAGAGGGAGGGAGAGAGGGAGGGAAGGAGGGAGTGAGGGAGGGAGGGAGGGAGGGAGGGAGGGAGGGAGGGAGAGAGAGAGAGAGAGAGAGAGAGAGAGAGAGAGAGAGAGAGAGAGAGAGAGAGAGAGAGAGAGAGAGGGGGGGGGGGGGGGGAAGGGAGAGGGAGGGGGGGGGAGGGAGAGGGAGGGGGAGTGAGGCAGGGAGGGAGAGGGAGAGGGAGAGGGAGGGAGAGGGAGACAGAGGGAGAGAGAGAGAGAGAGAGAGAGAGAGGGAGAGGGAGGGAGAGGGAGAGGGAGACAGAGGGAGAGGGAGAGAGAGAGAGAGAGAGAGAGAGAGGGAGGGCGGGGGATGAAGGGAGAAAGGGATGGCGGGCGGGAGAGTATATGCATAGCTTTAGTTATTCTTATTAGCGTTTCACCCATTTTTTTTTCTTTATAAACCATCGTGAATACCCCCAAATCACACACATTCATTCTGAATGAAGGCAACTTCATGCAATCGTTTGCCCCAAAATACATTTTTTTCAATGATTCTCTCAATCAGGCTCCATAATTTGTTTTCATCCGCGGCCAATCAAATCACCTCCACTTTACCCCCAATACTATAATCCCAGCCATTCTGTAAGCCTGGGCCTGTCTGTCTGTCTATCTGTCTGGCTGGCTGCTGGATTACCTGACTGATTGTCTTCATTAGTTTTTTTTTACTTCGATGCTTTTTTCGTTCTTTTCCATCCACTATAATCATCAATCATTATTACTAATATTATCATTATCGTTATCATTATTATTACAATTACTATTACTATCATTATTACCATTATCATTATGATTATTAGTATTATAA
>NC_091581.1:23095285-23097785 GCF_042767895.1 Penaeus vannamei
CAAATTAATTGGAGCAATTTAAAGTGTCCTTTCATTCCGCCGCATACATGGGACAGCCATAACCATTATTAGGAAAATCAGCAATTAAGGCCAGTATCAGTTTATTACGTAGTTCATCGAGGACTATCAAATTTGATATTGGGTGAAAAAATGAGAAAAAAAGTCTGGCTCCGTTGTTCGAGCTATTACTCCTCTGAAATTAATTTCACGCAGACTAAGGTTGTGGGACATATGACACACAGCGGCGGGGCTGGCTAGGATGCTGCTGCGAAGAGGAGGAAATGACTTATAGGATGAGAGAGAATCACGCACACATACACATACACACATGTGCACATGCATACTTACATAAATGGGTGCAAACATACTGTGTTGTAGATACTGTACTATGCAGATATATATAGAGAAGAGGGGGTGAGAGCAAGAGGAGAGAGAGAAAGAATAGACAGGCGCGCGCGAGAGAGAGAGATAACCTGCTCGAACCATTACACTAGTCGATAACAAAGAGAACAACAATAATATCCCTTTGTCAATACCGTCACTAACTTTTGATCCGACAGAAAGTAGAATCATTGCACATAAAATCATCACAGCAGTGAATACGTGAATGAGAATAAGAACGAGGTTGCAGACAGAGAATCTACTGCAGTCGTGATGGTACGTAATAAATACGGGTTGATATTTTAACTATTAAAAATTAATAAACCTTAAACTTTCTGTGTTATTCTGAAAAGTTTTACACGATCGATGCTTTCATCTTTCTCATCTCTATTACTTATTCATTTCAGAATTATTTCTGTCTTCCTTTATTTCCATCTTTTTATGCTGGAATTCTCCACGAAGCTATAACTGTTCTTGATTATAAGAGAGGTTTCAGTTTCTAATACAAAAGTTTTTTCGAGGCAGCTAACTGAGCCAGTGAAGCGAAGGCCGGAAACAGTGAACCGAAATAATGATCCAAAAATACACAACAAAGACGATGATGAAAAGCCGAGGGACGAAGACAAGACACGAGATGAAGCTGCAGAAGAGAAGAGGAAAAGAACAAGAATAATGAAAATATAAAAAGGGAGAAAAAAATAACAAAATAATCAACACAACGGGAGAATGAAAGTTGAAAAAAGCGACAAATTATCAGTGACAAAAAAATAGAGAAAAAATGGTGACATAAAAAAGTGCAAGACAAACGAAAATGAATATATCAATAATCAAATAAGTAAATAAATGAATCAGGACAGAGCGAGACCCCAGACCGACACCCATCGCAGCCCTTCGTTCGCACGGACAGAGACCCGTCAAAGCTGCTTAAAAACGTCTTGGTCGGAACGGAATCGGAGGGTGAATTATGAATTCCTTACTAGACATTCGTTTTTCTTTCTTCTTCACCATCTAACTCTTTCTCTCCTTTCAGACTGACAAAGATTTGTTATACAGGAAAAAGGAGTGGTAATGATGGCAATGATAATCGGAAAAACGCTGATAATGACTTAATATATATATATATATATATATATATATATATATATATATATATATATATATTTCATTACTACTACTACTACTACTGCAGCTATCAGCATCAAAAGCTAAAGCAAGAGCAATAATGATAATAAGATAGTAGTAATGATGATTATAAAAGTATAATAAAATAATACTAATGGTAACGGTACTAAATAATACTAAAAAAAAATGTAAATAATAATAAGAACAATGATAATGATGATAATAATTATACAATAATAATAATTTTAAAAAATCATAAAATAATAATAATAATAATGATAATAATAATAATAATAAAGTATTGATAATGAAATGATAATAATTAATAAAGAAAATAATAATAAAGTAATGATTAATAAAATAATATTAAGTAATAATAATAATGATAATAATAATAATAATAATAAATTAATAATATTAATAACAATTATAATAAAAAATAATAAGGATAATGCAATAATAATGATAATAAAACAATACTAATATTACTACTAATAAGAAATAACAAAAATGAAAGCTATAGTAACACGGAGAAGATATAGAATAAGAAGAAAGGCAACAACAAATAAGAAAATGAAGATACAAAATATGAAGAAAAAGATAAGCAATAAGAAGAAAGGCAAAATCAAAGGAGATGCAAAATAATAAGAAAAAATATGAAATAAGAAGAAAGACAACATCAAAGAAGAAGAAATAAAATAAAAAAACATCAAACAAAAAGACATGAAATAAGAATAAAAAGCAACATCAAAGAAGAAGAGAAGGATGCAAAATAAGATGGAAGACAGCATCATAGAAAAAGAAGATAATAAATTAGACATCAAATAATAAAAACATATATAAAATAAGAAAGCAACATCAAAAAAATATTTAAATCCAAGAAGAAAGATATTATGAGGAGATAATAAAACAGGAAGAAATTCAACATCAAAGAATATTTAAATCAAGGACAACATTGAAGAAGACATAAAACAAGAAGGAAGGCAACAACAGCAAC
>NC_091581.1:23105285-23107785 GCF_042767895.1 Penaeus vannamei
TTTTTTTTCGAAGCCCTGAGTCCTGATAGTTCGATGTATTTAGGATAAGCTCCGATGCTTTTTCATCCTTTTACTTGGCAAGTGCATCCTCGTCTACGCCAAGCATGCCTCCCCGCCCCACACACGCCTCCCTCGCAGTCTTTCAACTGAACACCAAGCCTTGACGAAGTGCGAGACAAGTGCAAACGCATCCAGACTGAGAGCAATTCTTCTTATATCAGCTTAACACTGCAGGGCGACTGGCGATTCACGTCCATGCCAGAGAAGCGATAAAGCGCAAGGCTCTTTGTGGTCTGCTTCACTATGTGTCGTTCCCGTGACAGTATGCGAATCTCAGGAGCCGTTCGGAAAATGGTTTGCCACGTATACCTCACGTGCCCAGCTATCTGTTTCTCGCCTTTTACGCTCTACCAAAAGCGCGGATAAAAGAGCGAAAAAATAACGGTAGGCAACGGTTGGTTGGCCAAGGACGTGTTTGAGGAAGTTCGACCGACGAGCACACGTGGGCGGTAGTGACACGGAAGCCTACGGAAACAGGAGAGAAGCAGATGGCAAAAATAAAACAAGAGAAGTAAAAGAGACCAATAAGAATCCTCAAATCGGACCTAAGAAAAGGATTTGAAGTCGCAAATGACGCGAGACGCAATAAAGACCGGAAGTGAGGAAATAAACGGGGTGAAAAGTCAACGATGAACACTGAAATAAGACTGGATTTAGGCAGACTCATGACTGGATTTAGACTGAGATTAAGTTACGACTGAGGAAGAGATGGAAGGAGAAATGAGAATAGAGGATTGATAAACAGGAAGATAAACGAAAGGCACAGAGAAACTGCAGTCTCGTGAGAGCATTCGGGAATTCAGATATGCAAATTAGTAATTAGTGTAATATTCTGTTCTGATGATTGTTCGCGTTTTCAGTAGATAAAAAGGACAGAGGAGGAATAGATAAGTGAAAGTATAAATAACACATGAAAGACTGATAACCAAAATAAAGATGGAAAATGATACATGTGGTAAAAGTAAAGGCATATACGCGGATGGACTCATACGCACACTCCAGACACACACGAGAGAGAGAGAGAGAGAGAGAGAGAGAGAGAGAGAGAGAGAGAGAGATTTAAGATTTAAAGATTAGATTAGTAAACAGCAAACTACGTAGATTCCACGAACGGACGAATAATTAATCCAACGCAAAAAATGGGAGATATACGGACTTACCGAAACCGAGAAAGGCCTCGAGGTTGAGTGGATGTGTAAGATAAAGTAATGAGACGAGGAGAGAGGCGGGTAGGTGGGGTTGGGAGGGGGGAGGAGGGGAGGCGTTTGGGTGAATGGATGGGTGAGAGAGGAGGGAGAGTGGCTGTGGTTGGATGGGAGAGAGGGAGAAGGATGGGGTCGGTTGGGTAGGAGGGAGAGGGCGAAGGGGCGGTTAGGTGAGGGTTAGAGACAGACAGGGGGCTGATGCAGAAAGTGTATGGGTGGGAAAATAGGATGAATAGGTGGTTGACTGGGGAGAGAGAGAGGGAAAGGGAGAGAGAGAGAGAGAGAGAGAGAGAGAGAGAGAGAGAGAGAGAGAGAGAGAGAGAGAGAGAGAGAGAGAGAGAGAGAGAGAGAGAGAGAGAGAGAGAGAGAGAGAGAGGTGAGGGGAGGACAAAAGGGGGAGAGACCGAGGGTGGCAGGTAGAGAGAGAGAGGGAGGTTGAGAGGTAAATAGGGGAAGTAGGAAGAGGAGAGAGATAGGAGGGTGGACCGGGAGAAGAGAAAATGAAGGGGAAGAACGGAGGTATGGAGGCGGAGTCCGGAGAAGGACGGGAGGAAGGGAAACAGAGGACAGGGAGTGGGCGGGAGGGGAAAGAGAAGGGAGGAGGGGTAGGAGGGGAGAAGTTGAGAGTGATCAAGGAGCGCGGGTCGATACGGCAAAGATATGAAGTGAAAGAGACAGGATAAGAGAAGGAGACAGAGTAGTGGTAATAGATAAGTGAAGGAGACTTGATAAAAAGGAGAGACGCCGAGCCAAAAGAAATGATGCAAAGCGAAGGCGGTGTGTGTGTAAAGGACATCTTTATGAAGAGAAGAGGGAGGCCGAGAGAAACTGGAGTGGAAATACAAGAAGAAAAAGTTCTGATACGGAGTTTAAAAGATAAAAAAAAGAACATAAAGATGATAAAACAGAAAAATGTGAACAAGGAAAAGCCATTCATGTACAACATAAAACTGACGAGAATAATGATATAAGGGAATTTTTAAAAAATACGAATGGGAAAAATGACGAAGATGCAATAATGGAATAACAAAAGGGAACACAAAAGAAAGCAGCTAAAATAAGGCAACACCAAAATTAAACCGTTAACTACCAAACTCTCTTCCATCAATTAAAAAATAATGATACTAACATTGAAAAAATATCTAATTACCTAATTATCTCATGGAAAGAAACCTGATGATTTCCCTTGTATCCCTCCCGCTTGTTGATTACATACTTTCACTCAGGTTAATGCT
>NC_091581.1:23135285-23140285 GCF_042767895.1 Penaeus vannamei
TGTGGGAGGGAAGGAGAGGGGAGTTTTGGTATGAGGGGAGGGGAAAAAAATTTGGGTAGAAGAGGGAGACAGAAAGGAAAGAGGGGAGAGATGAGATGAGAAGAGTGAATGAGAGGTGGGGAGAGAGTAGGTGAGTGAGAAAGAGTGTGGGGAAGAAGACAAGGAGAGAAAATGAAGAGAGGGAGAGAAATGGGAAGAGGAGAATGGAGATAAAGGTACGAAGTGAGGGTATGGGAGAAAAAAATGAGAGGAAAAACAAATGGGAAAGGTCAAGGTATGAAAAGGGGCGAGGAAAAAGTGACGAAGAAAGAGAAAGCGGGGCAAAATAAGGGGAGACGAGAAAGAATCAAGAATGTAGGAAAAAGGAGGAGGGAGGGAAAATTATGAGGAAACTAGGACAAGGTAATGAGAATGGGAAAAAGGCGTAGAAGAAATATCCATTAGCATGATCCCCGAATGAGTTTAGAGTCTGGACGCTTACGTACCACAATACGCAAAGGCCTGTATAAGTAGAAACAAAAAAATATATAATGAAAGGATTGAACAGGAATCACTCAACTTTAGAATAAATGTCAACCTCTTTAATAAATACCATCGAACTAGAAGTGTGAAAATAAAAGAATGAAACAAAATTAAACAAATCAAACAAATAAACGAACAAAATAAATTAAAATGAGAACTTTCCCTCTCGCTAGTTTTTTTCTCTCTCTACTTACAAAGTCTTCACCAGTCCCCCCTCCCCCAGTCTCTTTACACAAAGCCAAGTCCACCCTCCCTCCCTACCCCCAGCCCCCAACCAGCAGGAAGAGGGTAAATCCCCCCCCCACCCCGCCCCCCCCTGTTTTTATGACACTTCCCATGAGGATCTCTGGTGTTTACTCTCATAACATGTCCGTCAACGTTACATGTTCTCCTTAGAGTGGCTGACATGTCGCGAGGGCAGAACCAATTTCTCATCGGCTTATGCCTCTTCCTCCTACTTTACCTGTTTTGACTACTACTACTACTACTACTGATGATGATGATGATGATGATACTACTGCAACTACTTCTGTTACTGCTACTATTGCTAGAACTACTACTACTACTAATAATACAAATACTATTGCTGCTGCTTGTCATTATCAATATTACTATCATTACTATGAATACATCATTATTATTATTACTATCATCTTTTTTATCATCATCATCACCAGTGTCATCACAAGTATTCTCATCATTGTTATTATGATGATAATTATCATTATTTTTTTGCAAATATTATCATCATTATCAATGCTTTTATCATTACTATTATTATCATAACCATTTTATTTACTATTATCATTATCATCGTTAACATTATTACTATCATTATCATTTTATTATCATTCATCTCTATCACTATCTTCACCTTCCACTGATTTTTTTCCAGTTCCTCTTCTCTTCTTTTCGTTTTACTTCTTTATCTCCCTTTTCTTATTTATCCTCCGCCTGTTTTATTTCTATTACTTATAAGCCTTACTCTTTTGTTGTCATGATTTCCGTCTCCCTCTTCCCTGTTTTCTTCCACTTGTGTAATCTCTATTGCCTTCTTTTCCCCCTTCACTGCTCCTCTTCAATGCCCATTTTGTAATATCTACTTCCCTTATCTTTCGCACAAATATAGACCCCCGTGTACACACAAGAGCATACATAAACAGACACGCGCACACGTATAAATACATACACAGACACGGACGTCCTTGCTGGAAACGATTTTGTCGAATGCAATATCCGTTCTGGTATGTTCACAGGACGTATTTTCCCTAAACTGCTCGTTTGTGTGTGTGTGTGTGTGTGTGTGTGTGTGTGTGTGTGTGTGTGTGTGTGTGTGTGTGTGTGTGTGTGTGTGTGTGTGTGTGTGTGTGTGTGTGTGTGTGTGTGTGTAAATGTGTCTGCATGTACGCATGTATGTATGTTCAATTATTGGTTTGCTTTCTCATGCATTTAATATATCTATGCATTTATCATCTATCTACCTGCAAGCGCATATATTTCCTATTGCAAAGGAAGTAAAAAAACAGAGTGGACAGAAATGAAAGGACGTAAAGCCGGAACAAATTAGACTTACATCCAAAATAAGCACGCACCAAAACCAAACAAGAGGAGAGAGAGAAAAGAGGAAAGAGAAGAGAAAAGAGGAAAAGCAAGAAAAGAAAGCACAAATACCACTCCGACCAGAGCCCCCCCCCCCTCCCTCGGTTCGGCGCGGCCCGGCCTTCCGCGGCGGGTTCCGTCAACATCTTCCTTCGTGCCGGGGTTTTGGCCGCCGGAAAATCGAAGACCGAGGCGTGACTGAGTGGCTGAACCAGAACCCTCTCCGACTGAAACCCTCCTGATTATTTTTCGATTTTTTCCCTTGCATTACCGGGATAGGAGCACGACCCCGCCAAGCAAGAGGTTGGATGTAGATTTGTGTGTGTGTGTGTGTGTGTGTGTGTGTGTGTGTGTGTGTGTGTGTGTGTGTGTGTGTGTGTGTGTGTGTGTGTGTGTGTGTGTGTGTGTGTGTGTGTGTGCGTGCGTGTGTGTGTGTGTGTGTGTGTGCGTGTGTGTGTGTGTGCGTGTGTGTGTGTGTGTGTGTGTGTGTGTGTGTGTGTGTGTGTGTGTGTGTGTGTGTGTGTGTGTTTCAGATTTCGCTCATTCCCTGTTGTCTAATTTGTGTCAGCAGCGTAGGAAGCCAAACAAAGACAGGACTAAGAAAAATATGCATCACAGACGGATTTCACATTACACTGATAACCAGGAGCGGAAGAAAGCTTTATCTTGTAAGATAAAGCTTTCTTATAAACTACACACGAGGGTATACGTGTCGACAGGCGTTCTCAGACCAATTGCCCGAAATACGTTTATTAAATGTTTTGTTGATTTAAACGTTTCTCTTTGACATGTGCACCGATATGATCACGTTAACGCTATCGATGTTTATGTTAAGAGATTGAAGTTTAAACTAACAAAATATCTAACAAACGCATCTACGAGTAATCGGTTTCAAAACCTTTGTGCGCACATACATTTTTATATAAATACGTCCTTTCAAGGCCATGTGTAGGTGAATATTCTTCAGCCAGCAGCTTTAACAAAGATTTACTTTCAACACCTCTATAAACTAAATATAAACCATTTTTAGTTGCCACATATGAAATAATCTGATTACAATCTGAGCTCGCACATGCATCATTCTGGAATACGTTTTCAGCACGAATATTTATACTGCAATAATTGTGGAATTTAAAAAGCAGCAATATCTCTTTTTCAGTGCTTTCAATCACATTCTTAGGATCCATAGTTCTCTCTTTATTCCCAAACACAAGGGATTTCTAATGAGCAGAATCATTTCATATTCGAAATTAAAAACCTGAATTACGCTCGCTGAAGTGAGGCCATTCTCGTGGAACTACAGATATATATGGAATTCCTTTTTCATTTTTTCTACATTACTGCCCGGAGTTATTTATCGCGGTAGGAATTAAGGTTTGAGAAATATTAAAATAATGGACTAATCTCATATACCAAAATATCCTCTTCAATTTGAATATCGAAAACATTATACAATCTAATACATTCAACAGTTTGTCAGTTTTGTAATAAATATGCGCCCTGTATTCATTCATTCATACATACATACTTATATACTCATATTTGCATGCACACACATACTACATATAATGTAAAACAAATGTGCGTGCGAGAGTGTTACTAAATGGCAACGCAAGACACGACAAACGGCGCAAAAACTTCTGAAACTCCTTCAGTGAAAACAGCCCTAATATTTATTTTAAAAAATAATAAAAAAAAATCAATTTCGTCGCAGATGAAATAATCTGATTTCAATCTCAGCTCGACCATCCATCATGTCGCGGTACGTTTTCCGCACGAATATTTATACTGCAAACCCTGTCGAAAGTTTAAAAAAGAAAAATGAATTACATATCATTTTCAATGCTTTAAGTCACATGATTAAATTCCCAAAGTTCTCAGTTAATTCCTAACGAACAGAATCACTTCATTTTCAAAATTAAAAACCTGAGTAATACGCCGATCCCTGAACTGGACCTATGCTTGTTTAACTATAGATGTTCTATGAAATTCACATTCTGTTTTAGATATATTTTTCCGCATTGCAGATTAGTACAGTAGGATAATGATTCGCCAGGGGTGATTTACTCCAGTGGGAAGCATGTACATTTTGATAAAATATGTTTCACACTCAAACCAGAATACACATTATAATGATAATGCACTGAGGTCACGTAACAAAACTTTCTTCATTTTGCAACTCGAAAGCAAGCATCATGTAATCTAATATGTTCAACAACAGTTTCTTTTTGTTGTAATATTATAACCAACATTTATTCGCACATACGTGCATAAATTCATACATCTAGGCGGACATGCATGCATGCATACATACATACATGCATACATACATACATACATACATACATATATATATATATATATATATATATATATATATATATATATATATATATATACATATGTATGTGTATGTGTGCACATATGCAAATATACATATTTTGTATACTTATACAGATGTAAGTATTCCTCACTGAAAAAGGTAAACCCTACCCCTATAAGGTCTTCACGTTAATTTAGACGGTTCTCGCGGACAAGACAAACAGCCTGCAAAAAACTGGGGGTCATGGGTCAATCTCCATCGCGAGCCACAATGACGCAAAGTTCGATGGAGTCCCCAACTACATCCACCAACCAACCCTTCCCCCCCCCCATCGGCATCCACCAACCCCCCCCCCATCGGCATCCACCAAACCAACCCTTCCTCCCCCAACTGCATTCACCAGCCCTCCCCCCCCTTCCCCATCGGCATCCACCAGCCCCACCCTTCCTCCCCCAACTGCATTCACCAGCCCCCCCCTTCCCCATCGGCATCCACCAGCCCCACCCTTCCTCCCCCAACTGCATTCACCAGCCCCACCCTTCCTCCCCCCTCCCAA
>NC_091581.1:23197785-23200285 GCF_042767895.1 Penaeus vannamei
GAATGAATGTACAAATATGCGTATGTGCATGTGTTTACGTATTTCTTTGTGGACGCGCGTGTTCCTTTTTTCATCGAAATATCAAAGGCCTAAACAAAGGGGGGGGGGGGTGTAGAAAGGAATGGATAAAGAAAGAGAGAGAACTCCGTATTCACCTTCAAACCTGTCAGTAATCCCAGTCGAACTTTTATGTGAGCTGAGAGGGTACATCAGTTCGTTTGATGTTAAATATATTTGTATATGATGACATGCCTTGATGTTCAATAGGTGTTTACACGTTCAGGTATAAAAAAAAGCAAAGTAATCACTGGATTAGGCCATATCCTGCACACGTGTGTGGCAGAAAAGTAAGAGTACGTGAGAAATGTGTATGAGTGAAGAGGGGGGGGAGAGAGGGAGGGAGGGAGAGAGGGAGAGAGGGAGAGAGGGAGAGAGGGAGAGAGGGAGGGAGGGAGGGAGGGAGGAGAGAGAGAGAGAGAGAGAGAGAGAGAGAGAGAGAGAGAGAGAGAGAGAGAGAGAGAGAGAGAGAGAGAGAGAGAGAGAGAGAGAGAGAGAAAGGGAAAGAAAAGAGAGAAGAAAGAAAAAAGAGAGAGATAAGAAAGAAAAGAGAGAGAGAGAAGAAAGAAGAGAGAGATAAAGGAGTGAGAAGAGAAGAGAACAGGAGAGAGAGAGAGAGCGAGTATAAGTATAAACATGTGTTTTCTATGCATGTGGGTGTTTCAGCCATCTATGTGGGTATGTGGGTGTTTTGTGAGTACGCCTATATGTATGAGTTTGCGAGAGCATATACCTAAGTACGTTTGTAATGCACTTTTGTTATCATTAAGGTAATGTGTATCGGTGACGGTATGAGTGCATGCGTGTGACAGTACGCGTCCGTATGTGTTAGTGAATTTGAGAAATGAGCCATTTTCGATGCAATATGAACGACGACGTGAAATCAGTATCGCATCAAATCTATCAATTTTACTAAACACAAATATTCTGCCATCAGGAATATCACATTTTTCTTGTGGATTAAAAAACGCCGAGCGAGGGTAAGGGAAAAGGGAAAAGAAAGGGTTGATGGGAATAGAGGGCAAGAGAAGAGCACTCCGCGATAAATGGTAAGGCGAGGGGGGGAGACTTTCTGTAGAAAGAAAGAGGAGATAGGAGAAAAACAATCACAAACGGTTGTAAAATGCATATCAGGGGAAAGGTATTCGATGGAGAGACAATGAATAAAAAAGGAATCAGGAGAGACACGTTGCGAAAAAGTGTAAAAGAGACAGATTTAAATAGAAGGGGGATACGATGTTAATGGATAAAAGAGGGAAGGAGAGAGAGAGGGAGGGTGAGGGAGAAAGAAAGAGAGAGAGAGAATGGATTAAATAAAAGCAGAAAAGTCCTGAAGCGGAAAAGTGTTTTATAGCAGAAAAAGACAGATTTTGAGAGAGGGAGATAAAAGGTGGAGAGAGAGAGAGAGAGAGAGAAACACACAAACAGGAGAATGAGAGAAAAAAAGACACAAAAAAGGAAACAGAGGAAAGAAAACAAGAAAAAAAAACAAAGAACAAAAGTTGAGGGGAAAAAAGAATGAAAGAGAGGTTAGACAAAACAAACTATCGAAGATAGGCGGGAGGAGCATAATTCGCCTCGGAGGTAAGATGGATATTGGCAAGGTTCTCCCGACGTGACCAGCATTCCGAGAGATTTGAGTTGCTGAGACATTCTATTTAAAGCGAAGGAAAAGAATGACTGATAAAAATGAATATAATAATGATAGCAATGCTATTACTACTAATAATAATCAAAGCATCAATTATAACAAAATGATAACAAGAATAAAAATGCTAATAAAAACTAATGATAATATAATAATAATTGTTATTTTCAGCATTATTATCATTATTATCCTCGTTATCATGATCAATTTTATTGTGATTATCGTTTTCGTCACCATTATCATAATTATGATTATCATATCATACAACTACAACAATTATTATTATTATCATCATTACTATTACTGTTGTTACTATTGTAATCATTATTACTCTCATTATCATTCATTCTTTATGACCATATCTATTATTATCATTATTATTACTATCATCATCATTACTATTACTGTTGTTACTATTGTAATCATGATTACTATCATTATCATTCATTCTTTATGATCATTTCTATTATTATCATTATTATTACTATCATCATCATTACTACTACTGTTATCTTTATCATCATTAATACTATCATCGTCATTATCATTAATAATGAAGAATGATAATGATAATATGTTAATACAGCACAAAATAAAAAAACTGTAACCTTTCCAGTAAGACTTAAAAAAAAGCCCTGATTATCATTTTTATCGCCCTTGAAAGTCAATTCTCTTTTATCAATTTGAAAGACTAATAATATATGCAAACTCACTGCTCGTACATATACAAAACTTGGATATTATTTTCCTTCTTTCTTGTAGAGATGAAAAAAGGTCTTTGTTCCCAATTCCCTA
>NC_091581.1:23210285-23220285 GCF_042767895.1 Penaeus vannamei
GCATCCTTTCCCTGCAACAGAACGCTTATCTCACGAGGCAGCATCACGAGACGATCAGGCGCAGCAATGAATCCTCCAATAAATCCAGCTTTCTTGTCAGGCGGTAATGAAGCGACAGCTCGACGACTGGCGGGATCACCAGCTTTGTGCCCACGCGCGTACCCAAGGCGATAAAAAGGGGCCACGTAGATTTCTAAAAGGACCTTTATCTTACTTTGAATGGCTTCGAATGCGTTTAGCTTTTGATGTTATTTTTTTCATTAACATGGTTACTGACATCGTTTTCACCATCGTTGCCTTGAAGATGCAATAAGGCGAGAATGATTTTAAAGATGACAATAACGATGATAACAACTTTATTATAACAACGATAATAATATTGAAGTCTTTCGTATTCTCATCCTCGCAAAACTTTCAAAATTGGCAGTTTAAAGTTTAATATACTTTCGTTTGTGTTATCATGGTAAAAAGTAGGACGAAGTGAGACAGAAATCATTAACTTTAAAAGGCACAACCTTCATAACACAAATACTCTAATGGCTCCCATTACTGTTATTATCACCGACTTCAACACTAGTACCGATTACATTTTGCGCAGCTTTAATCGTTTTATATATTGAAGATTTCCAAAAGACTTTAATGAGATAACTATTAATTGTAAGTGAGCGCTATAACTTATGTCAAAATCGGTGATGCCAATTGATGCAATATGCTACCAGATATCTAAAACTTCTTGCTAACTTGCAGCAACATATCACTTTAGTGCAAATGGGCTAAAACAAAACAAATTGTGTCAGTTCTTTGCTGGATGAATATGAATTCGATCGCGGAGACAAAATTATAAAAGAATCAGATGAGCGCTAAATATTTTGTTTTTCTATACTTATCATTTTCGTCCCTACTTATCATCATTCTCTCCTATGACTTTATTGCAGTAATTCATCTGCACTTCCAAACGTATTTGATAAGAGGCACGTCAAGATGCATAAAACAAGGGGTTAATCATCATCACATGGATAATTCATCTTGCTGAAGCCGTGGCTTTTCTACCTTGTTATTAAAACAGGTTGAAAAATAGGTGGAAAAATGGGGAAAGATATACATAAACTACAGACCCGAATATTTTTTGTCTATAGTTCCAACTTAAGACGAGTAATGCCTCTTTCATTTATTTGGTTGCACTACTCCTCCGGTAGAAAAAAAGAAAAAAAATACAGAAATCCTCTTGTCCTGATGTTACCAGCTACACCACGATCGTGATCGGGAAGCCAAGACGATGTTTCACCTTGCCCAAGGGTGTACCGTGGGCTAGCAGATGGAAAGAGTCGCCTTACGTCTCCTTTGGATGAGCGTGCCTTAATGCTGCTATCTGGCACTCGTCAACAGCCACTTCAAAATGATGCGCCTAGTTCAGAACGAGCCAGGCGTTTCCGAACTACAACGAAATATTTTATATATTCAGTGGTTCACCATCGGATTTTTTTTCCCTTACAGTTGCAAAAATTGACAGTATTTCCACTACCAGCACCTGCCTTCCGTAAACCACTGTGCCGTCTGTGTACGTGTGTGCGTGTGAGTCAATATTGCAATACTAACATTCAATAAAAATATATATTTGGTATAAATTAAATCCGCCCTCTAAGCCCTATTAAGATTCGATAGCAGATAGTAACATGAACCTGCAATGAAATCCTTGATTCCAGTCACTCACTCACTCACTATCTCGCTCTCTCTCTCAAACGAAATTATGTACATACATACATACATATATATATATATATATATATATATATATATATATATATATATATATATATATATATATATATATAACAGCAGTAATAAATATAGCTACAGTAGTAGTTGCAGTAGTAGTATTAGCAGGTGTACCATTATTAGAAGTATTACCTTTACTATTATCACCATCATCATATTCCCTCGCAATAAACAATAAATATTAATACTAAATCAAATAATCGTTATAGATATTGACGATTTTGTTGTCCAAACTGTTTTAAAATGTAATGACTGCACAGTTCAATAAGAGGGCCTCGTAATTACAATTCGATTCATTTCAGTGATATTTGCGGATAATACAGGTTTTAACCAGCACCTTATTTATGGCCCGGCCTCCCTCAGCAATTTAGAGCTGACTCATCAGATCATCAAAACCGAATTGCCTCCAGGCGCTGCAGCCGCCACGTAGTAAGCGTCGTATTGCAGAAGATAGTGCAGCAAGGCGGTGTCTTGCGCGTTGGAGTGCTCACACCAGTATTCTGTATCATGGCCAGCAGTGTTTATGATCTGTAAGGCACATTCTCTCACCCTATCGAAATTACATTCTAAATGTAAAATGCATCATAATCCAATTTTCACCTACCACCTGGCCGAGGAAAGGGCTACCGCCTCCTCTATGTGGAGGTGAGCACAAGCTCTCCACACCGACCTCTGGCTAACATGAAACTCAATGCAGTAACAGTAGTACCATAAAAATGTTAAAGTATAGTGTTATTTCAAAGTTGCCGATTCATCAGACTGACTAAGGATTCCAGTACTACGCAGAGCATACATAAACTTTTAAAACATGAAATACATTTTTCATATGTCGCTGCGATAAAAACCTATCCAAACCTTTTATGCCACAATATCATATGGGCAATGATTCTAGCCGGATATTAATATTCAGACACAAATAGGATATATGTCCCTATCAAACAGTACCCTCGTATAATTCGTACGGTTTCACAGTTTCATAGTCTTCATTCCACAATACATAATTACCTGTACAGCTTCCATGGTAATATGAACAGAAACTATCTTTGCTGACTATAGCGACTACAGAGAGAAGTTCGCCATAAGCTTAGAGCCTGAAATTAAGTCCCAGTTGCACAGGGCCACGTGGCATAAATTATAAATCCACGCACCGTTTCAGACAAGTGTAGGTTTGCAGTTGCAAAATGTTAAGTTAAGCGGTACTTGTAGTAATGTGCAATGTTTGCCCTTGTGGCTGCTTCAAAATTCATTGTATTTAATGGACAAACGTACCTGTACATCTAAATCACCTTATGTATAAGTACGTGTGTGTGTGTGTGTTTATGCGTGTTTGTTTGTGCGTGCATGCGTGTGTGTGTTTGTGCGTGCATGCGTGTGTGTTTGTGCGTGCATGCGTGTGTGTGTGTGTGTGTGTGTGTGTGTGTGTGTGTGTGTGTGTGTGTGTGTGTGTTACTAATACATAGTAAGCATTCGTCTCTACACCTAAACAACAGATAACCATAAAAAGACTTCCTTTATTACTGCACCATCGGAAACTCCAAATAATCCATGATTCCGTAGGATTAGTGAATGTCTACGCAATTACCAGTTTAATGGAAGGCGCTTCACCTATTAATGTAGCTAATTAAGCCATCATCTCTCAAGAGTTCTCTTTCTCCATCATCTTCCCTTGGTACGCGTGACGTCGATCCGGCGCGTCACCCTTTGTGTTATATCCGACCCTCCTACTGCCGCCGTCCGAATGGGAGTTTTGTGTTTATATATCATCATATCTATATTTCTCCGTGTAAAACTTTTACGCACGAGTCAAGAACATGTGACAATTTGACCTATGAAATAATAACTGTAAGAAATAAAATCTTTCTTCATCAACTCTCATAATAACATCGGAGGTATATCATATCTGTATCACTCGTTATAATTTTAATTACGAACCATCTTTACGAAATTGTCATAAACATTTTCGCAGTTGTCGGAGGCGTGTACCCTGTCGTTCCTTCCGTTACTAGAGGGTTATGCCGTGCCTCTTAATAGTATAACGACGGCGAAAAAAGTTGGAGAAACATTAAGACTTTTAACTATTCCGCTGCATTAAGTCGGAGCGAAGTGGAGGTTTTGCTTGCGTTCTCAAGTACTTGTCATCACCTTGTATTATTTGCTACTTGTGTAGACATGGAATGCTGGGAAACCTTCTGAAGTCTTTGTTTGTCTGGGTCAGACGCCCGAAAGACAACTGCGATATGCCAAACTCTGTCCTATTATAGTGAGTATTAGACATGAAGTGGGGTGGTGTTAAGTGCCTATTTGATTGGGGTTTGGTCTCAGGACATCAGCTCCGCCTCCACCCCCAAACAATGAAATGAAATTTGAATTCTGAAACGGCAACTATCATCATAAATTTGCCGTTCTCTTCGATCGCTTTAAACAGGTACTCGTAGTACATGTAGTCGCTACTTTTATTATTTCCCAACTCTTCTAATATGATTCCTCGACTCCATCAAGCAGCGCTTACCCATCCGACATAACTTTGGATTGCGAGTTCCGAATGAGTGAACAACCATGGATAGGAGGAAAGATGGAAGAAGTAATAGATTTTGGATTAGCTCTGGGTGGCTTTGTGGTGTCAGGTAAGGATTAATTCAGCTGACGGCGGCCCCATGGACCAAAGGTACTTGGCAGAGGCATGTACGATAGGCTGAACAGCTTCCACTTCGCTTTTCCGACCTTTTCATCTCAATGCTTGAGTTAGGCCTAAGTAATCACGATTGCACAAGGAATAAAAAAAAAAAAAAAAAAAAAAATACATACAGTATTGTAGAACGTTTCGATTTTAAATCAATACGATGAACGGTACTCTTACTCTGTGTAATTATTTATTCTCATTGACTGTACTAAAATATACTAACATAGACCAGGCGTCGCGGTGGCTGCCAGTGCTGAATGAAGCGGCGGTTGAGTTGTTGGTGAAGGAAGAGGTAAGAGTGGGTTGAGACAGTTATATAGATATATAAGTTATAAGGGTTCTGTTGGGGGGTATAAGCCGAATGCGGTAACGTAATACATCTTGGATTAGAGAAATATAAAAATATATAAAAATAGTTGTCATTATAAAATCTAATTGACGGCGTTTGCGATTAAGAAATTTAACAACAGAAGTAGATATATGATACATAAATTAAACAGTCAGAATAGCAACAATAGTAGTAATAAAATATTTCGAGACAGCATATGAATGCGTGATAACAAAATCTAGAGGACATTCCTCATGATAATAAAGAACCAAGACAACCAAGTGCCAATGCTAAATAACCATAATATATTAGTGTACTAAATGCGGCTGGGGCGAGGCAAGAAAACGGGAGGAAAATCTGACAGGAAGTAGGGTGTTAAGCGAAGAGCCAAGACTAGAACGTGTAATCATTCTCGAGAGGTGTTTGTTTCCAGCAGAGAGGATGTAGCCCTGAAAGAGATTTATACATGTTTATTCTTCTTTGGTGTACATCCCCTCTTCTAAGTATTTCAACTGGGGGAGGGGTTAAGCAGAAAAGATGAAGGAAAAAAAAAAAAAAAGGGAAATGTAATATAAACAAACGTTAGGGACCGGATTAGCAAATGGAAAGGCTTAAGGATGGAATCGGATAAGGGGAGGGTTAGCAGAAGAGGCGGGGAAGGGAAATGAGGGGAGAGACCTCATCATAGTCTGTGGGGAATAACAACGGCAGATGGTGACTTTGGAGGGGTTATATTTATATACCAAATCTTTGCTTCCTGTTATACGTTCTTTACTCACTGCTGCACGCAAGTAAGGTCTAGCTCTTGACCTGTGGGAGGAAAGAGTATTGAAAATAAAAGTCAGAAAAAGGAGGGTGAGAGAAAAAAGAGATGAATGAAAGGAGAAAGTAAAGGATGCGCATATAACCGATTCTAATAAACCCGAACTTAACATTAAGTAAGTAAAATTTTAAGAGACAAGAAAAATAAACGAACAGGAAGATATGGACGAAATAAAATGGTACACGTGGAGCTCTTTACAAAGTGGTCATAATTTATCCGAAGGCATAACATATCACTCGTCTTTTTCTGTAAATTAAGAGGACTCGATTTTCTACCACTTCTTTACGGTCCGTTCCGAAACTATTACGAAACGTCCCAAAGTTTATAATTCTACGTGTTCTGATTTTGTCACCGGAGTGGGTTCACTTTTTTTACTTTCTTCACAGAGTTTTGGAGCTGCTTCCTTGATCCAAGATTTTCACGACCTAAACCCGAAGCAAACACACAAGAGCACACCTATCACGCTTACCTTCACTTGAGCAGTAACCTTTATGCTACCCCAGCAACCTATATACGTAAGATGATCCAACAAGGCGGAAAAAAATCACAATGCAAAGAATAAGGTGAAAGGAAAATCACATAATGGGGTGATGAAAGTTTGATACAGGGGGCAAGGATGAAATCTCAGCCCTCCTTTCAGTCTTAACTAAAATACAAGACATTCCAGGAAATTGATTATCTGAACCACTTATTTTTTCAAAAGTATTCAATCTGAATTTTCGAAACATTCAATTCAAAGTATTACCTTCCAATAACAAAATAAGGATGAATTTATTTGATATAATAATTTTCTTTGCGGGGAAAAAGTCTGTTTATCACCTAAAATAGCTACTCTATTAAAATCATAACTAAACATAAAAGTAATATTCTAAAAGCACTTTATAAGTAATTTTGGAAAGTTTGAAAATGACTTAAAATTACAAAGTAATCAGGAATCCGACACTCCACTTCCAAGGCTGGATGTCAAATATTATCAAACTATACTAAACAGTCTCCTTACCGCACACGAAAATTGGATTGCGGCATTCACAGGAACCTGTTTCCGTCTGGATTCTGGATTAGTTGTCCGCCAATTTGTCAGCAGGACTATGCAATAAAGTCAGTATCCACATGGTTAGATGCTCTGGTAGTGACCCTGATCCTTGTTCGGCTATAGGATGATCCCCCCCCCCCCCCCGCCCCATCAACGCAAATCTGTACAAAACATGGGGTTTACGGGTAGTGGGAAATTCAGTTTCTTTTTTAAACGTTATAATTGGGCATTTTGAAACTGGGCTTTTCATTCACCTTCCTTGTTCCGACTGTATGTCTATCTGTATTTTTTTTTCCGTCTGTCTGGCAGTCGATCGGTCGGTCAGCCAGTCCTCCTGGCCCCTTGCCTGTCTGCCTTCCTGTCTATCAGGTGCCTGTCTTTCTTCCGGTATACCTGTCTGCCTGCCAACCAGACCATCGGTTTTTCTACCATCTATCAGCTTCTCTGTTATTATATAAAGATTTTTTTAGGCGAATGTTTTTTGAAGCATGTCCATTTCCATGTCACTGAGATACACACTTGTAAATTACAAAATTAGTCAATGTTTCTACAGCTATGTTTTTGTTCCTAACTTTACTAGCGTTACTCAACAACTGAATTATAAAGCAGTAGAGTGTTAAACATCATATGTGAGCCGATATACAATACATCACCGTTATGAAACTTCGAATGTTTTCATTGTATTGGCAAATAGAAAAACAATAAACCTTTATATTTATATGCAAATGCATATAAATACATATGTGCATTTATATATATATATATATATATATATATATATATATATATATATATATGTGTGTGTGTGTGTGTGTGTGTGTGTGTGTGTGTGTGTGTGTGTGTGAGTGTGTTTTGTACGTATATATATATATATATATATATATATATATATATGTATATATATATATATATATATATATATATATATATATATATATATATATATATATATATATATATATATATATACATATATATATATACATATATATATATACATATATATATATACATATATATATATACATATATATATAAAATTAAATAAATAAAAATATATATATATATAATTAAATAAATAAATATACAAATAAATAAATATATATATATATATATATATATATATATATATATATATATATATATATATGAATTAAATGTGTATGTGTGTATGTGTATGTGTATGTGTATGTGTATGTGTGTGTGTGTGTGTGTGTGTGTGTGTGTGTGTGTGTGTGTGTGTGTGTGTGTGTGTGTGTGTGTGTGCATTTATACATATACATATATATATTTATATGTATATGTATATTTATACGTATATATATACATGTATCAACTTGAATATATACACTTGCAAATAAACACTCACACTGACTCACACACATATACACACGAACAAACACACACAAAAACAAACACACACACACAATTGCTGTTTCCATGTCCAGTTCTACACGCTAGGAAGTTTCCAAGCGATTGCATCGAGGGCATGTTGGTCAAGGCAAGACAATTGTCTGCCCTGATTGAAAGCACTTTTATGCCATCGTGTTTAAAAGGTGATTTTCCGATTTTCAAAATCTTGGTAAATAGCTTTTCCGTCACACATTAACCTGTTTTCGATCCTCTTTCGGCATTACCGTATTTAGGTCAAAATTACCATATCCTCGTCTTACTCATCGTGCTTACTCATATTCCTTTGGAAATGTTGCCTCTTCCGATAACGTTGAAGTCCCGTCATGCTGATACATTTAATCGTGCAAAACTGAGTGAGCAAACCCTCTCTAGCCAGACTTGAACAATGCGAAATATATCATCACTCGTACGTGCACCGCCGGCTGCTTAGAACAGAGGGGCAAACATGGTTTACATCAACATAAGGCGAGGCGATAATGCACTATCAAGAGATGTATAGAGACGACGCGCGAGCCAGTTGTGTGGGAAGGGACAAGGATGAGGAAACAATGCTTTGAGGATCGATCTTGGGGAGACAATGGAAAATCATCGTAGGGCACCTTAGATTGTCCGCAGAGGATGCACGTGGGGACGGCGAGACTGACGACAACTTTGGGATGCTGAGGACGACGTGGGGTGATATCGTATGGCTTCGGGGAGAGGACGGGTGAGTACGAGAGGGAAAGGAGACGCATCTGGAAGGAGTTATAGTTCCTGTAGGTGTTTTATTGGCGACTGGAGCAGCCGGTTTTGGCGATTTTTTTTCGGAACGACATTAATGGATGTTAAACTATCAGAAAATCAAAACAAAAGTAGTATCTGGATTGTACTATTGTGATTTAACAAGAATTTTTTTTTACAGTTTCAATAATAACTTTCAAATGAAAGATTTGATCGAGGATAGAGGAAAACGATTTTTACTTATTAAAAGAGCACTGAAAAATAACTGATAGTAAAGGAGACCAACCACGTCCTTAACTCAGTAGTGATGCTTGTATTAAAGGTACACCATACAAATACATACACTCCTATATAAATCAAAACACTTGATACAGCGAGAGGCGTGGAAGGCATTCATAAAACAAAAGGCAAAAGACATTACCTACGCCGTAGCCTCGACACAAAGGATGCGCGTGCGAATATGGTGTTGCCTTGGCAATATCAGAATCTATAACTCCCCTGGCTATGGTTCGATTAACTTGTTATTCAAGTGTTTTTCCTGATATAGCCGAGAGCGGCGCTTAGTTTATCCGTCGTATATATTGACCCGCTATACTATATTCCTCGTCTCTTACATAACGCTGCGACAGACGATGGCTGTGATGACCGAGGTGGTGTGGAGCCTTGGTTGTAGTGGTGTATGGATGGTGATTATGGTGACGAAAGGCTGTTAAGGGACTGATTGGTCGTGGTGGCGACAGGAGGCTCAGGAATGGGATTAGAGATATCTTTGCCAATGGAATGATGACGTTGCTGATGACGCTAGGTCGCGTGGTGAGCGAAAATGTTGGAGAGGAAATAAGTCAATACTGAAGATCTTTATACTGACATTTTTACCAAAACGACAATATTCGCACACTTAGCGAGTTATTCCGATTCCACAGTAAATTATCATTACTGATACTGGGAACGCCAAGGTCAGGATTACAAATAACACCAACTCTCCCTTAGTCCTTATCGACAACCATTGATTTCACGAATCTAAATGGCCTCCTTTTTGCGTTTTAGGCTTACCAGCGTTATACAAATGGAGTCATTACGACTATATGACGTCTGGTTATGGAAGGCTGTCTTCGAGGTGTCGTTAAGTAGAAAAGGTTATATATTTTCGATTGACGAGAAAATTACTGAAATAACCATACTAAATTGAAGAGAAGCAACAAGCACAATTATGCGTATGCTCTATAT
>NC_091581.1:23257785-23260285 GCF_042767895.1 Penaeus vannamei
GAATCAATATATAAAATATTTTCCTCTCAATCAGACACTTTTTTCCACTCTCCCCCCCCTCTCTCCTCAGGTCATACCATTTTCTCCTCCTATTTTCTTCCTCTTCCTTTTCTTCCTCCCATCTCTTACTCTTCCTCTATCCACATTCTTCATCTTCTTCCTCCCATCTCTAACTCTTCCTCCATCCAAACTCTTCCTCTTCCTCCCATCTTCGTCGTCTTATAGCACTTCCTCCCGTCCTTCTACATTTCCTGCTGCTGCTTTTATTGTTGTTGTTGTTGCTGCTGCTGCTGCTAATGATGATTATGATGATTTTCCAGCTCCCTCACTCCTTTCCTCTCCCTGTTTCATATGAACTTCAATACCAGGCATAGTTCTACAGATAATAATGTTCATCCGATATCCTACACTATTTACGAATTCAGACTAATTAACCATTAAATTCAATCTATCGAATTACACAATGAAAACTGAGCTCATTCTGCATATAATACACATGGAACACAGCGGCTTTTACAATGTTCACATCGTATAGCAGAAACACAATATAAACAAGGATACATATAGATAGCACAGCACTTTTCTTGTTCAGCTCTCGCCACATGCATGGAAGTTATTGATAAAAGGTCCTTGGGATAGACAAAAGATCACCATATCAACGTATAGATTAGCAGGCTCCATTACACAAAACCACTCACATACTCGTGCAGAACCAAACGCTGAGTGAGGAAGGGGAGTAAAAAACGGAGGGGGGGGGGGAGAGAGAACAAGGAGAAAAGAGAAAAAAAAAAATACGTAGAACCTCGTGTAATTTACGAATGTACCTTCCGACTAAATGTCAATTTAAAAATCCCTCTCCTACCTCCTAGTTCATTTATTTTGTTGGTTTAAGTTAAATGAGGATAACAAACCGTAGAGTTCACACTACAATGATACCTTAATAAATTAGTAGTACGTATATGAAGGGCGGTGCATGAGTAAGAAAAAAAAACCTTCATGTGTGTGGGGTTTGAGCGGAAATTGAGTTAAAATGATTTCGTTCAAAGCTATTTTAAATGAAAAACGAAATCCATGTTTCTGTGAATGGGCAAGGTTCGACACCGTGTTCAAATAGATGGATAGATAGACGGATAAATGGAACTTGCTGAGAGGAGGGGGACGGGTTCAGCGAGAGAGAGAGAGAGAGAGAGAGAGAAAGAAAGAAGAAGAAAGAAGAAAGAAAGAAAGAAGAAAGAAGAAAGAAAGAGAAGAGAGAGAGAAGAAAAATTATGCCAAATGATATTCCATGCACATTGCAAATGCAAATTATATTCAAATTCCGTACTTGTACATTCAAACCACATATAAAAATATTCATGCCGTTCTCAAGCTACTTTCAAAACTACGTAAAATCTATTCTATTAGTTCGCAAAACTCTTACTCCATTTCCCAAGTATAGGCGGTGCGGGGAACGCAGAGAGGGCTTGTGTGTGTGTGTGTGTGTGTGTGTGTGTGTGTGTGTGTGTGTGTGTGTGTGTGTGTGTGTGTGTGTGTGTGTGTGTGTGTGTGTGTGTGTGTGTGTGTGTGTGTGTGTGCGCGCGGTTCGCAGTAAAACGCTTTGCGTGTACAATAACAATTTATGGCTGAAGAGCATTTTCTATTATATTCATAAAGTCGTACATAACACCGGTCAAGCTACAGCGTCCATTTCGGGAATCTTTAATAAGCACGGGAAAACTCCGACCCCTTTCGTTATGGCGATCGGAAATGCCATTTCTGGCGGCTAACGACGGGACACCTAACCGCTGTCTATTTTCTAATGAAAAGGGGAATCATTTCCAAGCGGTAGAAGTGCAAACAGCCTCGGGACGACTTACAAAATAGCTTTAGCGGCCATTTCGCCCGACCATAATAGGAACGTCCTATCGTCCAGCCAGTACCACGAAATTGTTGCACTGGTGATAAACAACCGTTGTCACCGCATGAAGCTCAAACTGTCACATTTTACAGCCGCTCGTCATTACATACTTTCCAGAGCACAGTAATTGCAGACGCATGCGCTTCGCACGATGTTCCTTAGTTTACGTTCGCTCTGGTTGTGCTGGGTCGGGTTGGTTTAGGTTTGGCTAGGGTATACTAGGATAAGGTAGGTTAGGTTAGGGCGAGATCGGTTGGGTTAAGCTAGGTTAGGTTAGGTTTGGTCAGGCTACGTTACGTCAATATCAGTTAGGCGAAGATTGATTAGGCTATAGGGTGTAGGTTTGTCTAAACTAGGGGCCGGAGAACAAAGGCCTTGAAAAACGAAGACAATCACCCAGATACAATGTGTGATAAAAAAATAAATAAATAAACAGACTCCGGATGCCTTGGAGATAATGGTTTACTGATCTCATAAATAGAATCACACACACACACACAGTAAAAGCCCAAAAAGATCAGGGGACGTAGAATAAAACAACTGTGCGAAGGAGCCATAAATATCAAAGGAGAATATCATAAAATAAGAACCGACAAGCGCTAC
>NC_091581.1:23290285-23295285 GCF_042767895.1 Penaeus vannamei
CTAATAGGATGCCTGTTTTTCAAAATATACTCATAAAATATTGATTTTTTTAAAACTTACACTTACGTTATTCAAGACTATTTAAAAAGTTTCTAAACCTTTCATGAAACGGCAAGCGTTTCTTCCACTGCAATGTTTGTTGTGGGATGCATCACAATTATGCTTTAGAGGAATCCTTGAAAATGCACTGTGCAATGGGGTGTTGCAAATATTGTATTTGATGTAATAGTCATTTTGGAAAGGGTGGAGTCCGGCTTAGATTTTCAAAATCTTGTTTAAATCAAATAAATGTGAATTGAATGTATTATATATATTATATATATTATATATATATAATATATATATATATATATATATATATAATATATATATATATATATATATATATATATATATATATATACATATATGTGTTTCTTCTTCCTTTTATTTAACAATCCTTGAAAAAGGAACCATGCGAAGAAATTTAAGTTCATAAAGATACGAAGGAATAATCTAAATAGAAATAATGGCTAGAATATGACCACATGACTCCACTCGAGTCGTAATAAGTTAAACATAATTCAATGCTTTTAATATATATAATCTATCGATCTATCTCTTTATCTTTAAATTTACACACACACACACACACACTATCACTGTCACAATACATGCGTCAGGCCTATTTCTAATGAATTCATACTGTCATATCAAGTAATCTATCACATATGTATCAGTGGCTCCTAAACATTGTTTGATTGTTTGGTTTCATGACGCCCCCTTTTAACTTTCCAGCCTTTATACATATATGATTTTGTAAGAGTATTTAGTTATGGTGACAATTATTTAGTTTTTATAGTTTTTGATTGAATTAATCTTTGTCTTGCGAATATGGGAGAAATTAAATAAACCATAAGTAAACCCAGTATATCAATCTTTATTGTAGCGTGGTAATTTAAAATATGTAACTGAAAACGGACAAAAACATCGAAATTATATAAGAAGCTTTGAACAATATCTGAGGGAGAAAATATGTCCTTGGGTGGGAGGGGATAAAAGTGAACATATCGTCGCGTATGTTATAGATAGAAGTTTATTTTTAATCCGTGCACTTGGCCTGAGAACATTATTGGTCGCGCTTATCCTCAAATTATGATCATGATAATAAACATAATAAAAGATAATAATCATCATCAATCATCATCATCATTATTATCAAAATTAATGATGTATTCAAATAACGATGACAATAATATTAAACGATAATGAAATGAAATAATAATGGCTGTAATGAAATAAAATAATAATGATGGTAATGAAATTAAATAATGATGGTAATGAAAAGAAATAATAATGATGGTAATAGAATGAAAATAATAATGATAATCACAATAATAACAATACCACTATTGTAAATATTACTCTTATTATCAAATTTATCATCTTTTTCCTTACCAAAAATCTCATTATCATCATGATAAACAATAATGCCATGATTATGAACATTACAGTCGTTGTTAACGTCATATAAAGCTGTCAATGTTGGATGGCAAGCATCTAGCGGCAAGCGCAAGCCAATGTTCCCGCGATGGTCAGTCATTTCATTCCTGTCTGGTAACCCAAGTGATCCCCAATCTACTCTCGCATTCACCAATTACTAATTTTGTGTTCGCCCAGTTATCAAACTTCCGTCAACAGACTATACATAACAGCATAAACACTGTTCAACCTCCGGGGTAGTACAGCGGTAACGTGTCGGCCACTCATCCGTTGGGTCAGTCGTTTCGAGCCCCGCCCAGGTGCGGAAAGTTGCAATTGTCCCCTGGGGTCACAGCATTTTTTTTTCTTGAACAGCGGGTAAGTATGATATAATGAACTGTCGGCGGGAGGAAAAAAATCCCAAGCACCAATGTAAGACAAGTGTACCTACTACCTTCCAAAGATCAGAAGTAAAGGAATGTATCAGTTCCAGCCCCACCTGGAGGAAGTACAATTCTGTCTTACTATAAGTGTTTGAGGAGTTGAATGAAAACAGACAAAGAATTCTGTCAACTAGAATTTATCATTTTGGAAATCAAAATAAAAAATATTCATAAAAAAATTACATTTATATATATACTTTGCCATTTTGCACATCATTCGCCATGGCTATTTTTGTCTTGATGTGTGAATGTGAGCGTTCACATCCTAGTGCGCAGGTTCTCTGCGCATATTGCGAAACACACCAGTACTGATCAGAAGCGACCACCGACCACGGGTGCGATAGACAATAAACATGACATGAGATTAAGGTATTTCCACCAAATATATTTTATTTTTGTTTTTGGGACGAGAGAAATAAATGTCGGCGGGCCCGCTATTCCAGAAAGAAAGAAAAAAAATTGCTATATCCTGGAAGTTACCGCGGTGGCTAGGTACCACGGAGGGTAAAGATCTAAGCTCTGTTGCGTCAGCACTAGCTGACTCACGTTGACCGAGTCATTAGTCGACACAGACCGGGCTCCTTATAGCTTCGCATATCGGATTTATCCTTAACCTTAAACACTGTTCATTGCGACAAATGTAGCAAAGGTATGAATGAGAATGAAAAACTTCTCAGTGCACTAGATGCCTTACACCGTGAAAATATTCATTCTCCTCCATACCTTCCATGACTGCATAAACGCCTCACTAATATTTCACCCGACCTTAGGAAAGCCTCAGCCGTAGATCCAGGCTCGGGGGTGACACGTTCCGAGAAATTGCCAGAATATGGCAATTTCCAAGGTGATCATTATTGTCATTCTTGTATTTATGTATTCGCTTGTTCTTTATTTGTAATTCTTGAGTTTACATATTCGTTTATTCGTTAATTTCTTTTGTGATTCTTTTGTTTATATATTCGTTTATCCGTTAATTCTTGTGACTTTTCGTGTTTACGTATTCGTTCATTTCTTTAGTGATTCCTTTGTTGATGTATTAGTTCATTTTTATGATTTTTTGTTCATGTATACATTTCCTTGAGCTAGGAAGTTTTGCTGTATACGCATGCTACTACGTTAGAGTAATGGTACAAGTAATATATAGTCAATTTGCAACAAACTTCGACATTTTCTATTCCAATTTCAAAACCGTACGTTAATCAAATGCGTTGAAAGCTTAAATGCAGTCCCATCATTTGTAGAATCTCATTTATCTCACCTGATAGTATCAACTAAATTCAAGCAATAACTTTATGGTAGGTTTATCACATATCACCGGTTACTAAATTAAACTTAATCACAAAATTTTGTTGAAATGGGACTAAGAAGAAAAAAAAAAGTCATAACAATAGGCATAATGATGATGATGATAACAAATAATAATTAAAATAACGGTAACAGTATTAATATTAACAATAATATCATCAACAGCAATATTTAGATGAAATATTTGTAGACTTACTGGGAGAAAGATTGATCCATAAATTAAAAAGCAAATGGGGATAACACATTTCCTTCCCGTGATGCACCTCCAGTAATGACCTGCGACACCAACATCCCCCCAAGATGTCAAAAAAATGGGGAAAAAATGTCTCCTGCCTTTAGGAAGGTCCAAGAGAGAGTGAGAGAAAAAGAAGAAGAAAAAAAGAGAGACGTAGAAGAAACTAATAAAAAATTACGTCTTGGATGAGGAGGCCGATCAAAGGAAAGGGGAATTACCATCGCTCTGCTCATCAAGTCTTTGTGCAACTTTCGTTGGCTGATATTCCCCTATTCCCAATGGCCTCTTCCTTGAGCTTAATCCCCTTCCTCCCTGTCGTCCTACCTTATCATTATCATTATTTGCATTATTAGTATATTTATACTGTCTTTAATAAAGATATTCTTAACGTCTTCATTTGGACTGTTGTTAATATATTTTTTTCCATTTACTTTATATCCAAATACTTTTTTCTAATCATCCTCAGTAATGATACTGCCATCACTAGTACAATCTTCACCAGATCGTTATATATCTTATGGACTTTTTTACATTATTACTCCACGAATTGCTTCCCTATTACGGATTTTGTCCCCATTCTTATTACCCCATTCACTTATCCTGATCTTCGGTTTAGTACGGTCATCATTCATTATTTCCTTTCTTGATTTCCACTTTCCCTTTTCAATTTTGATCTTGGTATAGTTGCTATTATATATTTTTCTCAGTAATTCGTTCTCTTCCCTTAGAGTTCGTCGTCTCTTCTTTTATTTAGCCACGATGCCCTTTTCACCCTCCCCATCCTATTCTCCTATTCCCCCTTTCCATTCTTGTCCGCGCCCTCATCCTCTTTTTCTCCACATCCTCTTTTTCTTCCTCCTACTCTTCTTTAATTTCCCCCTTCCTTTACTCTTCTCTTCATGTACCGTCTCTTACGCTTCCTATCTTCCTATTGCCAATTCACTTTCCCTTTTATTCTTCCTTTGCTTCTTCCACCTCCTTGTAAATCTCTTCCCACTCTCATTCCCTAACTCTTCCCTTTCCCTATGTTTCTATGTTCTCCCTTCCCTCCATTCCAATGCTTCTTTCTTCCCCCCATCCTTCTTCACTCAGGGAGAGAGACTAGCACCGGGAGATGGGAAGGAGGGGGGGGGGGGGGACTCAGGTCTTCAGGCTCGGCGGTGCGAGAACCTGTCCCTCCTCGTGTCAGAAAAGTACTAGATTATGGAGCCAATCACGACGCATTCCATAATACGGCTCGACAGTGGAAGATATAGACGTACGTTGCGTCGATACCTTCCCTCCGCTTCACCAACTCTCCCGAGCGAAATAAACTGATGAAAAAAGTACAAAACGCCCACTCATTGATGTGTATATGGTCACCGGATGATGATGAACGTAAACCCACTCCCAGGATCCCTCGCCTCCTAGCCCTCATCCCTCCTTCTCCCATCCTCTAACATCTGACACCGCAGTTATATAACCAATCTGTTTAAGCTGCTTAGCGACAATCACCTTCATAATGGACACCCTGGATAATGGAGAAAGGGATATACTGCTTATCTCTCTGTCATTAT
>NC_091581.1:23307785-23310285 GCF_042767895.1 Penaeus vannamei
ATCGGCCATTATCCAGACCTCGCTTTGAATTGTTCTGAGGCTTGTTTACTCCCCGAGTAAGCAACGAGGGACGCCGCACACAATCCTACATTTACACATAGTTACAAACAAGTCAAGTGAACGAAACTAATATCTGTCTCTACATGCTACATAACAAAATATTGTGTAGTGTATTAATGTTTTTGTAGATCCTAAAATAGAGTAACATTGTGACTTCTGTTCCGTGAAATCTTTCTGTTAGTATGGCAACATAGTAAAATTTTGTAAAAACAGCTGTGTCACATGCACTGTAAGCTATCAACTCCATAAATCGCCAAAACGATACAAGAGTTGTCATCACACAGAGTGAGTAAACAATATAAGCTTTACAGATATGGCTGGGTTAGGGACACCAAATGGTGCTTAACAAGGATGTTATAAGTAAGGCAAAATATAAACTGCCCTTGAAAGTTTAAACTCTTGCAACAGACACTGCATTAATCCGGGATTCGGAAAGGAGAGATGAACACGGACTAGCATCCATAACGGCAAATGCTTAGTTAATCGGTAACTGTAAGCCGGCTATATCTATATACTCTACATATTTATATAATCCTACATGTTTGTTACATGCGCATCTTCACACATATACATAGGCAAATAAGCCTGACTATTGCTTCCCTTGCTCATTTCTCTTTTCTTACCACACTAGACATTCCAATGTTTTGCTGTCTATCCCCTTCCGCAAGAGCTGTGTATTGATATAATGCTTCCTTGTTCGTCACCGATTGTCACATGCAAACTGCGTGACTCAGAGCGATCTTTAGACCACTGTATAAATGAGGCAGACTCCCTGCGGGGAGCCAAGGAGCAACACCTCGCTTCGAGGAGCAGCCGCACACGTACGTACGTACGTGTGTGTGTGTGTGCAAATCCGTCTCCGTACGTGTGCATGCACGTGTATGGGTGCGTGTGTAATATTTAAGATGTATATATTGGATCTGTCTGGTTTTTCATTTCATTAAATTAATTCTTGATATAGACCGAAGTCGAAAATCAATAAATCACAATCATACTAAGTATACCAATATGAACAGTCAGCTTTTGTCGTCGATATAGATGTTGACAAGCATACATGCGCACAAACATGTAAAGTAAAGCAAAATATACGCGCACACACACACACAAAGATGGATATTTGTTATATATCATCACGAATTCAATGCATTCATCAACCAGTAAATATGCTTAACACAGCAAAACAGTTGCATGACACGAGTTATCAATACTAATGCAACTAGTGTAATGTACCGAATTCATAACCTATAATGTCAAAAACATTTTGTCAGAGCTCATAAAGCCAGCACAACGGAACTGATTGATATCACTGCAATGACAACATTCTGATAAATAACACGAATGACTTTCTGTTACGCTTATTAGGATAATACCATAATCTCATCATGAACGCCTTCAATGCACAATGCGTTTGTGTAGAAAGAAGCTGAAGACAAGTCAAATCACAGCATCTTGCAGTGTCATTTAGAGAGAGAGAGAGAGAGAGAGAGAGAGAGAGAGAGAGAGAGAGAGAGAAAGAGAGAGAGAGAGAGAGAGAGAGAGAGAAAGAGAAAGAGAGAGATTAGAGAGGAGAGGGATGATGGGGGGGGGGGAAGAGAGAGAGTTAAATACGTGGATTAAGCACTTATTAAGTGAAGTTTTCAAAGCCATCAATGAAGGACACCACATCTTCAATGTCAATGCACTGCACACGTGGACAACCAGCATTTGTTCAATGTCCATACACTGCCACCTTGAGAACATTTATCATATTCTCTAACAACTCTTGATACCCTTTCCTCATAAATTCCGAGGGAAGATATGAATACCTAAATCAGTCGTTGGATTCATTATGCAATTTGGGTTAATATCATCCTGCCTATTTCATATCATGTTTTCTTAGAAGCCTATCATATACAATATCATACACGATATGTGCCTCGTTCATGTGACAGGCTGTTTGTTTAAAACAATCTCTCTGCAACTTATGCATACATACAAAAATATATAAGCGGACAGACAGGTGGACAGAGAGACTGCCAGATAGGTAAATATTTATTCTTTCTTTGTTTCAAAAGAAACAAATCACAAGTTAAAGAAATGAAGGTTATTCATGGGAAATATATAAGGGGGATGAAAGTTAAAATGGAATGTCCAGAAACAAAATTATGAATTGCAAATACTGACGATGAAGAAGGTTGGTGACAAGAAAGCGAGACTTGAGGTGACGGCGATATTACGAAGGACGTGCTAACTGGAAATGAAAAATAGAAAAGTCGAAGTACAAGGAGGATATGATTCTTGACATGCAGACAAAAACACGGAGAGGAAGGACAAAGGGGGAGGGGGTGAGAGAGGGAGAGAGGGAAAGAGAGAGAGGGAGAGAGGGAGAGAGGGAGAGAGAGAGAGAGAGGGGGAGGAGAGAGAGAGGGAGAGAGAGAGAGAGAGAGGGAGAGAGAGAGAG
>NC_091581.1:23322785-23325285 GCF_042767895.1 Penaeus vannamei
TCTCTCATTTACTATTAAGTCCATAGACGACTACTTTATCCTATATAACACCAATATATTGTCTTTATATCCGTGTTTATATATTTTTCTCTCTTTTCTGACAAACTTAAATATGCCTGTGTGGGATTACGTAATTACCACTATCCCTTTGTATCTCTTTCTACGTCTCTTATTTGGAAATTCTTTGTCATCCCCACCTTCAATATAAGTTCTCCTCTTCCCTGATTCGGTGCCAAACATAGCACAGGTTCTACACAGCTCATCTAACACGGCAGGAATTAATGCCGTCTACCTGAAGAACGTAATGCTCGAGCAATGAACTCGCCCATGACTAATGATCGGCGCTCGGGAGTGTGAACAATCGGAGCAAATCTATTTTGGGACTCTGGTGTGCACTGGCTCTGGAGGAAGAATCAATATAACCCAACCTTTATTTCGTGGGTGGTGGCGACTACGTCATTTTACCTTTTTAAAATACCAGATTTTAAAACTCAGAGCAGACTCTATTCTATCAAAAAAATGGCTAACTGCTATTGTTTACTGGCTCAATGCGAAGAACAAAAGCAATACTGTAAGAGAGCACCTCCTTCCAGCCACGTGAATATTCAGGAGTCAGCAGCAACTGCGATACTCAGTATACAATTCTCGCACATTTGTCTCCAGAATGCCAAGCAAGGAGATAATATATTCACTTTATCATGGATGACGAGATATTTCTAACGCAGTGCATCCGGGAACCCACGACTGCATAACAATGGAGGGGGAAACACACACACGTTAGTGTTTGAACACCTGGCCGTGTCAACAGTGTGTGTGGCACAAGTGTGTAGGACCACAAGGCACCGGGTGTTGTGGAGTACCCGGGAGCTCGCTGTAGGGCCTTAAGGGTTGAAGGTGGCACAAGGAAGGGTCACACTGGGGAGATTAGGACGCGCTTGCACGGCTGAAGGGTTCCACTGTGACACCCTTTTCACCCTCGCGACTCCTCTCGTTCTCAACTTCTCGCGAACTGAAGCTGCATTCACGCCCCCAATCTTGCGTTCGTTGTTATCCCTCTACTTCCGACATGGGTATTCTCGCATTAACCTTTCCCCTTTTTTGTTTTTAATCTCTATTTGATTCCAAACTCTTCTTTAACACCCCATTCGCATGAACAATTCATAAACTGAATAACTTACCGATTTCACATTCATTTATGCACGCCGGGTAACTGATACAAACGAATATTGCAAATAGTGTTGGAAAGTATTTTCACTAAACTCACATAATTTGGAGAATAATCTAGATTATATAATACGTCAGAAATATGAAGATTAAAATTTACAGAAAAAGTACAAGGTTATAGCAGTAAATCAGAAAGGGACGTAAGAAAAACGAGACAGACAGACCGACACACGCGCCCGCGCGTGTACACGTGTAGGCGAAAGATACGGGTGAGAGCAAGCTGATGAGGAAGATTCGTTCAATCCATTTCCTTTCTTTTCAGTTGCCTCTTTCAATACAACAAAGCTACTTTAATTTATGTCAATATTCTCTTTGACTACAGATTTGCGTGTTTATAAAAGCTTTGTTCAAGGAGACTTGCTAAAAAGATTTAATAATTTACTCAATTAATCGCCTCATAGTTTGCTTCCAAGAATTCACTCTTTCCCATTTACTGTGCTTTGTTCAGAGATCATGGAGATTTATAATAGGAATTAAACATTCGATGCCAAATAAAACGCTGACGGTACAGTTAAATTAACTAATGGTATCAAGAGTTATCTCGTCTTCAAAGGTTTTTTATATTGCCTGAAAGACCATCTTTTCATGTCATGTGTCCTTGTTTCTCTACCTTGCTACTATATCTAAGAAACTTTTCTCCTTTTCGAGACAGTAAATTTTACTAGTATCTTTCCGTATTATCTTTCTCTACTGTTCTTTTATGTGATCACTACAATAATGGAAGTCTTGCTTATAGATAATAGATATAAAATTCTTTTTTAATTCCCTTGAACGCTAAAAAATATGACCAATATTGCCATCAATCTTAATAATTCCATCAACTACATGATATTTTAACACCAAAGATATCCTAAATTCTCGACTTCCAACTCGGTATCATTCATCGGTCCAACTCTCTTAGACAACGTTCCTCACGCGCAGTCACGGAGTTATTTCCTCTCCCTCCAAGTCATCCCCCGTCACTCGCCACATCCTCGTCTCCAACTTCTTCCTCGGTATCTATTCTGATATCTGTTCTGTCATCCCACTGTACTAGCCTCCAGGCTAGTACAGTGGTAACGTACCGTCCTCTCATCCGAGGGGTCGGCGGTTCGCGCCCCACCCAGGCGCGAGAAGTTGCAATTGTCGTTCGGAGGTTACTGCTGTGGCTGGGCACCACGGTGGGTAAGGACTAAGCTCTGTTGCGTCAGCACTAGCTGACACACGTTGATCGAGTCGACATTAGTCGGCACAGGCCGGGCTCCCCTCATAGCCCGGACGAGACACAGGCTCATCC
>NC_091581.1:23350285-23355285 GCF_042767895.1 Penaeus vannamei
TTCTCTCTCTCTTCCTTCCCCTTTCTCTCTCTCTTCCTTCCCCTTTCTCTCTCTCTTCCTTCCCCTTTCTCTCTCTCTTCCTTCCCCTTTCTCTCTCTCTTCCTTCCCCCCCTCTCTCTCTTCTTTCCTCCTCTCTGTCTCTCTTCCTTCCTCCTCTCCCTCTCTCCCCCCCCCTCTCTCTTCCTTCCCCCCTCTCTCTCTTCCTTCCCCCTCTCTCTCTTTCTTCCCCTTTTCTCTCTCTTTTTCTTCCTCCCCCCCCTCTCTCTCTTCCTTCCCCCCTCTCTCTCTTCTTTCCTCCTCTCTCTCTCTTATTTCCCCTTCTCTCTCTCTCTCTTCCTTCCTCCTCTCCCTCTCTCTCTCTTTTTAGGAGGGAAGCTCACCGAGTGTGAACATAAAAATTACATCTTACCGGTACCCAAATGTTAGGAGGTATGCATGGATACAAGGATGGCTTGGACTAATTAACGAGTGAATGCATGCGATGGATAATATGGACGAGCAACTGCGTATCTAATGAGTATTTGTTTGTGTGTGGAGGAGTGGCAATAAACTTCTGATCCCTTAATCCCCCGGAGCACCTGACACAACTAGCATCAACGTCGGGGAGCCATAATAGATCTGAGTGGTGTCTTTGATATCGCCCACGCCTTGTTGCGAATAAGAAAGGGCCGAGTGTTCATCGTACCTGCAAAATAATAGTTGAATAGACAAGCACTTTTCGAATACACACATGAACACACGCGCAAACACAGAGACGTGTACATGTGGACAAGTGAAAATAAAAACAGATACAAAAATATCCTTTTGCACCTGCAACATAAGACTACAAAATCCAGCAAACTGGAAAAAAATACATCTTACACAGCACAGTGCAGTCTACAAAACCAAAGCACCCGATAGAGAGAGAGAGAGAGAGAGAGAGAGAGAGAGAGAGAGAGAGAGAGAGAGAGAGAGAGAGAGAGAGAGAGAGAGAGAGAGAGAACACAGGGACGATGACGAGAAAAAAATGGCAAGTAATGAATGAATGATCAAAAAGAAAAGAAAAGAAAAAAAAGTTCTTTACTTGGTTTGCAAAGCTTCATTTGTAAGAGTCTTTTCTCGCACAGTCTGAATAATAATTATTCATTCAGTTTTTAACAAGTTTTTACAAGAAGTCGGGTGAACTGCGTAAAATGGGGCCATTCTTTTTTTCCATTCTCATTTTCAGCAGTTATGAGGAATAAAAAAAATCAATAGGCAAGTAAACGTACTCCAAAAATACAGTCTAACTCCCTCTTCCACGATGCTACATGATTTCCATTGACAGAGAGCCAGAAAAAGAAAGGATGAAAGTGAGGACATATATTTACTTTATATATAAAAAGTGAGAATTTATATATATGTACAGATATATATGTATATATATATGTATATATATATATATATATATACATATATATATACATATATACATATATATATACATATATATATATATATATATATATATATATATATATATATATATATATATATATATATATATATATATACACACACACACATGTAACTATGTATGTACTAAATGTTATTGGTAGCAATCAATTTACACACTCGTATGGTATTTAATACCGTCTAAACCTAGGATTTGTTTTATATCAAAATATATGTGGCAGGCTCCCACAGGGATGACGCTCTGTCAAAATCACTTTTTTTGTCACCGCATGTTTTATAAGTTATTGTGATTCATACTTAATTTAAACATGATAATTATGGTCTCAACTAAAACGTTCTATTTCTATCATTTTCTCAATGAATCTCTTAATTTCCTTGTACTCTATCCGTAATTTAAATAGGTAGTGTTAAAAGAAAAGCGTTGTGCATAACAATATTCAATACAGGTTGTCGCATTGCTGTTAAAATTAGGAAATTTAATGCCTGACTTGTGTTTTCATATTTGATTTTCTACAATGGTCTTAATCTTAAGATTGCAATTGTAAAATAATTACCATTTCTTGTCACATTGTATTAACTTTTAACTTAATTACTTTGATATTGGTCTGTTGTCTTAATGAATATGTATGTTGATTATTATTTACACTTATTTTTCCCTGAAGATGGGTGAAGCTAACCCGATGGTTCAACGCCTTTTGTTGTCAACCTATTCCTGGCAACGTTTATATACATACAATATATATATATATATATATATATATATATATATATATATATATATATGTGTGTGTGTGTGTGTGTGTGTGTGTGTGTGTGTGTGTGTGTGTGTGTGTGTGAGAGAGAGAGAGATGAGGGAGATAGGAGGGAGGGAGGGGAAGGGAGGAGGAAGGAAGGAAGGAGAAGGAAGGAGAGGAAAGGGAAAAGGAAGGGGAAGGAAGGAAGGAAGGGAAGAGAAGAAGAAAGAGAGAAAGAGAGAAGAGAGAGAGAGAGAGAGAGAGAGAGAGAGAGAGAGACCGAAAGAAAAAAAAAGAGCGAGAATGAAAAAATTACTCATTCATCCACGAATACTTACCGAATGTTAATTCTACATTTATATTCATTCTTTTTCATTGTTGTTTTATCTAAAAAGATAAACAGCACGAGTTCAAGATGTACATTATTCATGGTAATTTCAGCCACAACTTCAAACCCTTATCGATTCTCTCTCTCTCTCTCTCGTATCTTTATCTTCTTTCTCTCCTCTCTCTGCTTCCCTATCTTTCTTCCTCCTTTGTTTTTTGTTTTTAACTTCTTCCCCTGCTATCTCTTGTCCCTCTGTCTCTCTCTCTTATTATTATCTATACAGTTGCCTTTCTTCATCCTTTACATATAATACCAAGACTATATAACGTTGATGATATGCACTGCCGGAATACAACCATTTACGTAATTCTAAAGGACTTCCAACAAACTATACAATCAGATCACTTCGAATGACATGATTTTAATAGATTTTTATTTTTCTTGTTTAAATAATCGCCTGCCAAATCATTACTTCCGTTCTACAATAGTTAATGAAATGTATTTTTCTTGGAGAAGGGGGGAGAGGGAGGGAGGGAGGGAGGGAGGGAGGGAGGAGGAGGGAGGGAGGGAGAGAGAGAGAGAGAGAGGAGAGAGAGAGAGAGAGAGAGAGAGAGTGGCGGTAGAGAGAGGAAGAGAGAGAAGAGAGAAGGAAGAAGGAGCAGTAGGAAGGAGAGGAGAGAGAAGAAGGAAAGAAGGAAGAGGAGAGAGAGACAGGAGTGAAAGAGAGGGGGAGAGGAAGAGAGGAAGAAGGAAAGAGAGGAAGGAAAGAGGAAGGAGAAGAAGGGGAAGGAAGAGAGGAAGAAGAAAAGGGAAAGGAGAGAGGAAGGAGGAAGAAAAGGAAGGAGAGGGGAAGGAAGAGGAAGGAAGGAGGAAGAAGAAGGAAAGGAAGGAAGAAGAAGAAAGAGAGAAGAGAGAAGAGAAGGAGAGAGAGAGGAGAAGAAGGAGAGAAAGAAAAGGAAGAGGAGGGAGAAGAGAAGGAGGAGGGAGGGAGGGAGGGAGGGAGGGAAGAGGGGAGAAGAGAGGGAGGAAGGAGGGAGGGAGGGAGAGAGAGAGAGAGGGGGAAGAGGAGGAGAGAGGAAGGAAAGAGAGAAGAGAGAGGAAGGAAGGGGAAGGAAGGAAAGGAAAGAAGGAGAAGAGTGGGGGAGGCGAGCTTGAGAATGGGGGAGAGGGAGGAGAGGTGAGAGGAGAGAGGAGGGAAAAGTGAGGGAAGAAGGAGAGTGGTGGTGAGGGAGGTGTGGGAGGAAGGGAGAGAGAGGGAAAGAGAGAGAGAGAGAGAGAGAGAGAGAGAGAGAGAGAGAGAGAGAGAGAGAGAGAGAAGGGGGGAAGTGAGACAGACAGAGTGTGAAAGACAGGCAGACATAGATGAGCAGAAACTGAATGTTCTTAAGATTTATCTTTCACTTCCCGTTATCATTCACACAGACGACGACGGTACGCAAAGAAAGAGCAGAGGGTGCACACGAAGTAATCCTATGGAAAACTATGGAATCATTATAATTTACAGGAACTGAAAAAAATATCTGAGAAGGCAACATTGTGCATTTTCTTTCTTTTTACTAGGTGCATACAAGCTGTTGGACTGCAAAAGGTCTAACTTCAAGTAAAAGGGTCTGAAACAAGTGGCCGAGCATGATTTTGTCATTGTTTGGTGCTGGTGACAGAAGCAATGCTGATAACAATTGTAATGATGACGGAGACACAGGCTGACACAAATAAAAACAAGTGACGGTGACGAGGACACAACTGACACTTATAAAACTGTGTGGCCGTGATAAAAACAGTAAGGGTAACGTGGCACTTATAAAACCAGTGACGATGGCAATGGCCCTAGCGATTGCATCAGATTAACATCGTTCTCATATATGTAGGCCTATGTGATGGGGCTGGAGGCAACATGGTGAGCGGTGCTAGCGTGGTAAAAATGGGGCAACGGGTGGATGCATGTGTGTGAGCGTGTAAATATATTTTTAGGCGACCGGATCAACAGGCGATAACCTTTCCTGGGATACTGCCTCAGCCTACAACAGTGTTTTACACGGCGACTAGAAACTCAATACTTTGTTATACTTCATACGAAGTTGCTGTCATTCAAAATCCAGCGATCCAACGATTCTGAGCACAAATATTGTAATTATAATAACGCGTAGCAACAGCAATATAAACGTTATTTGTAAAACTTCCAGTCAATCCCTCTCGTACAATATACATCGGCTATAAAATAAATTTTGAGGGACAATTTTGTATTCCGAGTGCAAACACTGCGAGAATGAAATTGTCTTAACATTACTGTTATTGGTGTTGCAGTACTCATTAACCTTCCGACATTATTTTCTTATTGCAAGTATTAAGAGAAGTTTAACTTTCAAAACAATCACCTTCCGCTCTTTCCATTACTGTGCGTTGTAGTAATGATGATCATTTACTGTTGGCCATCACTACGAAAATTCTTATTATATTTGCCTTATGGTTATCGTTACATAAAATCTCAGAAAGTACAATAATCA
>NC_091581.1:23377785-23380285 GCF_042767895.1 Penaeus vannamei
TCCCCTCTACCCCTCCCCCTCTTTCTCTCACCCAACCCCTACCCTTAACCCTCTCCCTCTCTCTCTTTCTCTCTCACTCATCCTACCCTTCTCCTCTTCTCTCTCTCTCTTAGCTTACCCCATCTTCCTCTCCCCCTCCTTTTCCTTCTCCCTCCCACTCTCACTCTCCTCCTCCTCCCCGTATCCCTCTCCTCCTTCATCGCGCTTCCCCCTCCTTCTACTCCCCGCATTCCTATCCCCCTCCTTCTCCTTCTCCCTTCTCCCTTCTCCTCCAAGCTTCTCCCTCTTTCTCTCCTTTACCCTTTCCCTCCCTCTCACCCCCTACCACTATCCGTTTCCCTCTCTCTCTATTTCCCTTCCTCTCTCCCTCTCACTATTCCTTCTTTCTCTCTCCCTCCCCCTCCTTTCTCTTTCTCTCTCTCACTCTCCCTTCCTCCCCCCATCCTCTCTCTCCTTTCCTCCCCTAACCTCTCTCTCTTCTCTTCTCTTCTCCTACCCCTCTCTTCCTCCCTCCTCTCCCTCTCCTTCCTTCTCTACCTCCCCCCCCTCTCTCTTTCTTACCATACCACCCCTTCCTTCCTCCTCCCTCTCCCTCTCTTCTTCCTTCCCCCTCTCCCTCCCTCCCTTAGCCTTCATTCTCCTCCTTCCTCCCTCTCTCTTTCTATCCCAAGACAAGTTAATCTAGTAACACAAAGGATAACGAATCCCACCACAACTACAAAATATATGTACCTATGTTAATCAATCGCTGCCGTGGTTCCCTAATATAATACCACAGTCTAAGAAAAGAGGATGCAAGAAAGCTATAAATTTCCGCGGTGATAACAAATGTTGCCAATAACAAGACCCCGCGTCGAGGGGGCAAAGACCTCCCACAGTGAGGTGGAATAATAATGGACGAGGTTAAAACCTTATCTCTCTCTCCTTTTTCTTCTTCTCTTCCCTTCTCTTCTCTTCTCTCCTCCCTTCTTCTCTTATCTCCACTCTTCTTTGCGCTCTCTTCTCTTCATCTCTCTTCCTTTCTCATTTTCTCATTTTAAACTCATTTTAAACTAGCAGCCCTTTTTATTGTTCATAAAAACCGGCTATGTATTTTGATCATCTGGTAAGGTGTGAATGCAAAACATCAGAGAATAGGCCAATAAGTGTCAACCTCTTCTTACAATTTACGATTCTCTACTTTTATATCTGCAAGTGATAATTCAATTCCCTTCTTTATTCTTTGTTTCTTTAAGCCACACCTTGCATAAAACAGTGAAAATTCCTCAGGAAATGATGTGGCCTGCTAATTCTGGTCATGGAACCAGTAATTAGAACAATGGTTTACTAATCCGCCTAATTGTTTAACAATACACAGAACAATGTTAGTTCGATATTTTAGGCAGTAGTTTAGGAACCAAGAGCCTCTTACACAGTTACACGTATACATTCACCCCCATACGTATATACTGTGTGTGTGTGTGTGTGTGTGTGTGTGTGTGTGTGTGTGTGTGTGTGTGTGTGTGTGTGTGTGTGTGTGTGTGTGTGTGTGTGTGAGAGAGAGAGAGAGAGAGAGAGAGAGAGAGAGAGAGAGAGAGAGAGAGAGAGAAAGAGAGATGGGAGAGAGTGAGAGAGTGAGTACATGCGTGTGTGTGCGTATGATAGATACATTTAGATCTAAACTGTCCAGATACCCTTCCCCTCCCCTTAATTAAACCTCCTCATACGCAGATTTCGCTCTTCTTCTCTCTCTCTTCCCTCTCCCAACATCTTCATCTTCTCCAGCTCCCTTCCCTTACTCTCACATTTCCCCTTTCCTTTTTATCGTCCGCAGTGAAAGGTGAGCGAGGCAGATGTTTATCCTCAGGCCGATACGATGAGGAACCCCGAGGAACAGCATGTCAGCGGGGTGTGCGTACGAATGTTTGTTTGTGTGGATATACATGCGGAAGGGGCGGGGGTAGAGGGGAATGGGCGAGGGAAGGATGGTAGCTGGCTGAGTAAGGAAGAATAGTGGAGGTGAATATATGACATCATTTGTTACAGGAAGCAAGGGGGAGACGGAATAGATGGTGAGTAAGCTGCATGAATAAACAAGAGACAAAGGGCGAGGGAAGGTTGAGACAATCGACGATAGTTCTGCTTTTGGGTGTTCGGTTTTCTTTCTTTCTGCCGTTCTCTGTCCATAAATATCGGTTTTTCTTTCTTTTTCTCAGTTCCATGGGAATCACTTCTTTTTCTTTTCTTTTCGTCTCTCTTTCAGCTTCATAGAAATATTTTTTTCTTTTCTTTCATTCGCTTCACGAATATCACTTTGTATTTTTTCTCTCGTTCTTTTCGTTTTTTATTTATTTATTTTTTTTTTTTTTTACTTCATGAAAACCACTTGTTTTTTCTCTCGCCCTATTGTTCGTTCAGCTTCATGAAATTCCCCTTTTTCATTCTTTCTTAAACTTCATGATCACATTTTCTTTCTTTCTCATCGCTCTCTCGTTCTCTGACGGGAATCAGTGATGTTGTG
>NC_091581.1:23382785-23385285 GCF_042767895.1 Penaeus vannamei
GATAGCATTCGCCGTGACAAAATGTCATCTACGATTCTGTTCTTCGTTTACCTGAGGATAATAACCATGAACTTAAACTATAGCAAAAACGGACCCGTGAGTGTGAAGGAAAAACGGTTGAAAGGTAGAACCTGAAGAAGCACGATAATCTGGCAAGCGCCCAGCATCTAATCAAACTCTAATTAATCCCCTTTCATGGCAAGTGCAGAATATGTGTGTGCTTCCTTGGAGGCCGCGAACACTCGCCAAAGATACATTCTGAAGAAGAGAGAGAGAGAGAGAGAGAAAGTCAATGAGTGAGTGAGTGAGTGAGTGAGTGAGAGAGAGAGAGAGAGAGAGAGAGAGAGAGAGAGAGAGAGAGAGAGAGAGAGAGAGAGAGAGAGAGAGAGAGAGAGAGAGAAAATAAAACCTTAACATAACTTTCCTCACCTTGATACTGAATAACCGAGCGAAAGATGAAACAAATAACCAAAGGCAAGAGACGAAGAAGGAAAGGGGAGATCGGAAGAGAAGAAATAAAAGTGCAGATAAAGTGCAAGAAGGCGAGAGAGAAGATAAAAGAAAATGCGGGAATGGTGCTGAAGGGAGGGGAATGACCTATCCCCTCAATATGTTTACGTAATGTTCATTACCGCAGCAGGATAGAGGAAGATGGACTACACCATCATTAGGTGAGATTATTGGCTACTACTAACCAATGGCAAGTGTCCACACACACACACACACACTGTCTCTCTCTTTCTCTCTCTCTCTCACTCACACACACACACGTACAGGCATAAGCGCGCGCACGTATACACACACAAAGAAAAAGTCGATAGACGCGTTGCAAAGTCGAGAACTTAGTTACCAATTTCAGACGGACTGAAAATTAGCCCAAGTTTAGACTTCGTCGCGATTGCTTCTGCCGTAGTCATTTATTCAAACATTTTTTGTTTCTTGCTTTCTTTATCTCAATCTCGCTGTCCCTATTCTCTCTTTCTCGCATTTCTCCTTCCCTCTCCCTCTTTCTCTTTATCTACCCTCTTAATTTCCCTTTTCCTCTTATTAGCCCTATTCTTATTATCATAATTCCGTGTCTCCTTCTCCTTCTCCCTTTCCATCTCCTTCTCTTTTCACCTCTGCATATATATAATACCTCTCCCTGTCCCTCTTCTTCTCCTTCTTCTTCTATCTCTCCCACTCTCCCCATATCTCTCTCTCTCTCTCTCTCTCTCTCTCTCTCTCTCTCTCTCTCTCTCTCTCTCTCTCTCTCTCTCTCTCTCTCTCTCTCTCTCTCTCTCTTCTGAGGTAATGAGGCAGACGTGATGTGAAAGTAGCTGGATCTAACGAGTGAATAGCATTAATGAGAAGGACGTCACACAGTGAACCATCCTTAAAAGGAGATCAGTGAACAGAAAGAGAAACAGGAAATACAAGAAGCCAACGAAGAGGAGAGAAAGATTAGGGCAAAAGAGAGAAAGCGAAAAAAAGGGAATGTGAACGACAGCAAGACCAGCCATTTGCCGAGACAAGAGAGCCACCTGTCTTATACGAGTTTAGTGCGATGCAGTGTGACGGCCACATGGTTACGTAACATCTAAATCCATGGAGTGTGCGGCCAACATATGGTGCATGGTGAGTCACAAATATAGAAGATTCTTAATTTAACGTGATATAAAAAGTAGAGGAGTTTACACCTTATATTTGCGATGTTTTTTTTGTTTGTTTGTTTCCTTCTTCTTCCATACAGTATTGTGTATTTTGTTGTTATTTGTTGGTTCACCATGGGATTCTCCCTTTTTAACGAACAAATTATAATTGGAAACCAGATGCATTTGCCAAAAAAGGTAAGATAAACATAATTAACATTAAAATACACGCTTAAATCGATTTATGAATCATTACAGTTTTATTCAGGCGACCAAATAAGTACGTTTCTGTCAATACTACCGATATCACTTGAGGTGCGATGACGCATCTCGATTTTGACACCTGTGATGATGTCAGTTTCAAACAAGATTACATTTGAATGGTACTGAGTAATGCTATGATTGCTAGCAATAGAAAGGATCGTTATAATTTAGGCACCATTCTTTTTACTATTTCGAAAAGAAAAGATAAAATAACGCCAGGAATATCCGTGTCCGTTTCAAAAACAATCAAGCTGTATTGGGGAACAGAACCTTCACAAAATGTATAAATCATTTTCATTTACGGTTTTCATGATATTATCAAAGATAAGCCTGCAGCTCTCGGTATTAACCCTGAACACTAGCATTCCTCGTGCACCTGTGCCCTTATAATTGCGTTTGTCCAGGTGTTGCTTTGGGCCAATAACTAAAAATAGGGCTTACGATCTACCTCAGCGTTTGGGAATAGGCCTATACATTAAACTTCTTTCAGAGCAATAACAGCAATGAGCTCTGGCAACTGCAGACGAAAAATTACGTAAATGCATACATAAGGAAATAAAGAAACATTCTCGTCTTCGTATTTCACTCGAAAGAATTTTATTGCC
>NC_091581.1:23390285-23395285 GCF_042767895.1 Penaeus vannamei
CTTAACCACCTAATAAAACTGTTCATTGATAAATAAATGAAGACAGATGGAAATGAAAATCAAGAATGACAGAACCGCACAAGACCTCTCATAATTTCATTACCACTACCCAGCTTTTCATTTTCATTCTCTCCCGTGCAGGTAATAATCCAGGGGTATCAACATAACAGCGTGGGAGTCCCCTCAGGAGGAACCCTTTCGCAACCGGGAGCTGATGCCAGCCACAAGTCACAACGTTGAGACGAGCTTGAGTGAAATACAACCCATGGGACTCGAAATTGTCCAGATTCTTACTTCTCGTCCGTTTTGACCCTTCTTCCTTCGTTCATTTAGGAATTTCTTACTTCCTTTCTTTCTCTCGCTCATTTTTCTATTAGTTGTGACACCTATTAAACCACGAGTTAGACCACTTTGAAACCCACAAAAACCTCAAGAATCAAACATTAATCAGATAAGTTAATTAACGAGATAAAAGATACATGATCACTCGGGCCAAAGAGAGCGAGGAGCGAAATCGAGAGAGTGAAAGAGAGCGGAAGGAAGCAAGAAGACGCATTAACACAAGAGACCCGAGCTGATTGTAACATACCACCCTCCCCGACTAAGTTCCCTGGTTGCTTTGCCCTAATGACTTTTTCCCCTCAAAGGTAACACCTCTGTTCTCTCTACCCTAACCCTGCTTCCTTCCTCGGTTGCACTCAGCTACAACACTGAACATTATTCGGTCTAACCTGTCATTATGTTATTTCTTTTTTCTTTTTTAAATTCATTAACCTTTTTTTTGTGCATCGTGTTAAAAAAGACATGATTTTTGTCCCTCATAGCATTCACGTCGAATATTATTTATATACCATCATTCAACATTATTCATATTCTCATTCTTACTCATTTCATTTTCTTGCTATCCTATTTTTCCATCCTTTCTCTTGTTCCTTTCCTTTCTCTCTGTACTTTAACTTTTTGCGTCTACTTATACTCGCTGTGACGGTTTTTAACTTGACTATATTCTCATCTAAAACTAAACCCTCCATCGCCTTCTCTTTTTGACAAAGTCGCCGTCTTCCTTCCCTTTGAAATGCGTTTCTTATCCACGAAATACCAATCTTTTGTTTATGCTTTTTGCGTCTGTGTCCTCATTCCCCTCCATTTTTTCATTTATATTTATTTCGCCTTCCCTTTTCATCCTACTCTACCAAACTTTCCCAAGCTTATATCATTTTTCTCTGCCTGCTTCTGTCCCAGATGCATAGATAGATAGAGACAGATAGATAGGTGGGAGGGTCGGTGAATGGATAGAAAGACAGACCGACCGGATATATATATATATATATATATATATATATATATATATATATATATATATATATATATATATATATATATATATAAATCTATCCATTTCTCTACCCACATACCTCAACCCCTTCCCCCCCATGCTTCCGTCTTCCATCTCCCTTCCCATTTGTCCTCTTTATCCCCTCCACTCTTCCCATATTTTCTCCCTTTCGCAGTCCCCACTGTTGACACTCCTTAAAATATCTTAAACGAACCACAGCGACAGGGAAAAAAATGGGGGGAAAAAACGTTGGACTTTCAAAGCCCATCTTCACCATGGACTATAAAAAATAATATTATCTGGGTTAAATCTGTCCCGAAGAGGAAAGTTCGCCTAATCTGAAGTCCGTTTCGTAAAAATGGGTCATTGTTGAAGCTTTCTATGGGGTGGCGTGCGACGAACGACCCAGCTGGGGAACGACCTTCTCTCCGCTACGTAACTATGGGCGTGGCAGGAAGAGATCTAGTCAACAAGGTCGTGTGGGCGGACAAAAACATCTCTTGGTAATGGATTTGGTCCGGTAAAATTTCCCATACTTTCTGCGTGAGGCAAACGGGCGATAGGCGGTGGAGGGACAGAAAGTGATCGTTGTACCCATGTTTCGTCTTATGATAAAAACTCATGGCAGGGGAACAGAACTTAATTCCATAAATTGAAATAACTATATCATTCTATAACAAAGAAACAAACAAACAAAAAACGAGGTATATCACTTAGTACTTCTTATTACAATAACATTCAATTAACCTAATTTTTTATATTTTTTATTGTTGCTTGTAACTGGTACCTGATAAAGACTTCTTTATCTATTTTTGCTAAGTTCATTAGTCGTTCTTAAAATAAAAGCAAGCAAAAACTCAAAATATAGGTCTTAAAACATTTAGTATAGGTTAAGCGGATCCCTTATTTTCCGTGTTAAATTCACTAAGCTTAAATCCTTACAATTTCATAGTGTTAGTTTTCATAAAGTATCACAATTCAAATTAGATTTAATTCAGACCTAATAAGTAAACTAAATAAATGATAAAAAAAAACTTTCCTTGTCTCGTGAAATCTTCCACCGTGAGTTAACGAGTGGCGTCAGTTACGAAAACAAATCTTATTCAAAAACTATATATAATAGCAAGGAAAACAATGAACAGACAGATCACATTGGTTAGACAACATGTCACTCACCTCGTTCCGTCTTCCAAGAGCTGATAACACAAGATAAGAGGATTAAAAAGTTATTTTTCTCGACACAACGCGCGATCACGTTAACACCTTTGTTTATTGGCAATGACTGGTGTGCAAATGGCGGACGACGCCAGTTTCCCGCCAACATTTTCTTGTGACTTTTCCTTCGATTGTTTTTTTTCTCTCTCTCTTTTCGGCATACGCAATTTTCATGTGATTTCCAGATCACTAAAATCATAATGATAGTTTTACATGTGAAGTTATTTGGTTGAGGAAAGTTATATAAATTTTATTATAATACGGGCATTATGTGATTGTGCATAATTTTCGAAAAAAAAATACGAATCATTGAAAATGCATGATTTACGGCTAATAACTCTTCATGGGCCTATACTAAATGGTTGATATAAGGCTAGGTATACGTAGGAAAAAACTTACGGCGCGTATTTTCGGCACATTAATATTTGGAAAATATGTACCGCCTACGTCGCCACAGCAATTACGCTTCTTTACCGCTAGATTCTCTAAGAATTATAGTTTTGAAAGGAAAATAAATTAATCAAATAATTCTACATCTTCATGATAAGCAAGAAAACAAACAAGGATTTGTGAGATGCCTAAATGATCTCAAGGGGGACGAAAAGAATCTAGAATGTTCGATATCTGAAAGAAAACCAAGGATTGTGTCTCTGTCCCCCCCTCCCACCCCCCGCTGCCTCCTCAAGTTACAAAACATCGCCAGCTCGTCTTTCTACACACGCTTATCCCATTCACATAAGTCGTAAGTGTGCTTCTTACAAATGGTACGTGACGTTTGACATTATCCGTAACGAGAGAGAACAAGAGTTTATTGACGTTTGTATATATATATATATACATACATACATACATACATATATATATATATATATATATATATATATATATATATATATATGTATATATATACCCTCACACGCGCGCGCGCGTGTGTGTGTGTGTGTGTGTGTGTGTGTGTGTGTGTGTGTGTGTGTGTGTGTGTGTGTGTGTGTGCGTGTGTGTGTGTGTGTGTGTGTGTGTGTGTGTGTGTGTGTGTGTGTGTGTGTGTGTGTGTGTGTGTGTGTGTGTGTGTGTGCGCGCACGCGCGCGTTTGTGTATCTCTTCCCCCTCCCCCCTTTTTTTCCTTCCACCTTTTTTTCTTTCTCATTCTCTTTGTCTCCCGTTTCTGGGAATTGCGTTTGAGATTACATATATTGCAACTGTTCAAACATCTATTAGGCATAAAAGTTGATTTACAGACAGATATTATCTCACATACATTCACTAGGCTAGATTTCTATTTCGGGAAATGTTTTCACAAGCTGACAGGAATTCCACACATACACATAGATTAAACTAGAATAAAAACGCACACAGACTTAAGGTTAAACAGCACAAAGGCAATAGTCAAGAGGCATTTTCTTTATGATAAACGCTTCCTTTTCAATAAATAAGGAGAGCGAGGAGCTAATTAAAAATCGCATTTCTTAGAAGGCCATAGTGCTTTGATTATATCATAGTGGAAGATTCCATCGGTGCCAACCCCCGTTGTAGTGCCCGATGTTTCTGTCAGCCTGTTTTAAATCACAACTCCCATTACTAGTTTATTTTTTGTTTGTTTTTCTAATAGCGATCTTATATATGTGAACCACCCAACGGTTACGAGGCGTCCTTGAGGCGGAGCTGAAATGGGACAAGTTCCAATTGTTCGTCCGTTCGTCTATGTTAAAAGAAGGGGAGAGGGAAGACTGGGAAAAAACGGTTAGCTCATCTCGCCGCCACCCACCCAGCCAGGGGCGTCGTCGCCTGTCTTGTTTTTGCCTCGTGATAAATAAATGAACGACTCATTATTCTGGCCTCCCGAGTGGCTCGCAGGCCGCCGGGCGAGGTGGCGGGATCCGGCGACACCCAGAGACACACTAAAAATGGTATTGCCTTTGTATACCCAAGCACCCCCGACCCCCTCCTCGCAGGCGATACATTATTATATCGTTATCATAAAAGTCCCGCTTGGGTGTAAATGGTTGGCAGAGTGCCTCCGCGACAGAGTGGGAGAGTACAGGGACCCTCGGCTCCCAGCGGGCACTGTTGCCAATACACTCAATCCTGTTCGGGCACGCGTTCCCGCTCCCCAGCCCAGCCGGTGCAGCGCCAGGGTCAAACTGCTAACGTACCTTGAGCAGTTTGTTACTTGATTTTATTCCTCTGTAGTTATGATGTACACGTGACAGTTCCAAGAGTTGTATGCCAACTTTGTCTTTAAAAAAATCAAGTTTATAGCTACTTCCTTTGTGATTCAGCCAGCGAACTTGTGTGTGGGCGTAGGCGCTTATTGAATACACAGGTATAGCTACACGTGACGTAGGATTACGTTGACTTCTTTTTCCGTCGGCGGTGCGTCTTCCTCCTGGACGTAAGAGACTACGACGCATATGTGAATTAAAAGGACATGCGGCATGAGATAGGACGT
>NC_091581.1:23407785-23410285 GCF_042767895.1 Penaeus vannamei
CTACTCATGTATTACCAGAAAAAAATAGTTCACGCACCGTAGGGTTGTACCAGTTGGAAATGGCTGCAACTACACACACACACACACACACACACACCCACACACACACACACACACACACACACACACACACACACACACACACACACACGCACACGCACATACACACACACATACACGCACACGCACATACATTCACACACACACGCACACACACACACACACACACACCCACACACACACACACACACACACACACACACACACACACACACACACACACACGCATACGCACACACACACACACACAAAGTGAAAAGGAAAAAAAAACGTTTTAAGCTGCCCCGGGGACTCCCTTTACACCGATTCCCCAACGCATCCCCTCACAGTTTCCCCTCCTCCCTCGCCCTTTCCCGCCCAATCGCCATTATACCTCTTCCTACATAAATATGCGAAGAGATACTGAAATAACGACGAGCAAAAGAGAGAACCATTGATATGTAAATTGAATTAAAAACGTTTCCCGATTTATTGCATATTGATTCTGCCTGAAAAGTTTAGCGGCAAGAGACTACTGAAGTCAGGGTTGCCAACTCTTTCCTGCTGTAAGTCGCTTAGACTCACCGCCAAAAGTCGCTGGAACTTGCTATATATATATTCACAGATCATCCTCCAAAAGTAGATAAAAGTCGCTAAAGAAAGTGAAAGGAAAAATTAAAAGGAGCTGAAAAAAACAACTCACAAAACTATCATTCTGACCTTCACAAATCCCCATACAAAATGTAAAAAAAAAAGTAGCTGTGAGACAGAAAAGGAATGCACTGTCAGATATAAATTTCGCGAATGTAATTCTACTGGCCGTGCTGGTAGCTTCATCTAATAGCCATGTTTGGAATATTCTTATTAAGTTTGTAACCCCTGTCGCGATGGACATGTTATTAAGTTCGGATCCCCTGTCGTGATGGGCAATAAGTCGCGTTGATATCTTCATCTTGCGGTGTTAGAAGCTCATGCCGTGATAGACATTAAGTTCAGAGCTCATCTCGTGATAGACACATTAAGTTCAGAGCTCATCTCGTGATAGACACATTAAGTTCAGGGCTCATCTCATGATAGACACATTAAGTTCAGAGCTCATCTCATGATAGACACATTAAGTTCAGAGCTCATCTCATGATAGACACATTAAGTTCAGAGCTCATCTCATGATAGACACATTAAGTTCAGAGCTCATCTCATGATAGACACATTAAGTTCAGAGCTCATCTCATGATAGACACATTAAGTTCAGAGCTCATCTCATGATAGACACATTAAGTTCAGAGCTCATCTCATGATAGACACATTAAGTTCAGAGCTCATCTCATGATAGACACATTAAGTTCAGAGCTCATCTCGTGATAGACACATTAAGTTCGCAGCCCCTATCATGATAGACATATTATAAAAGGAACCTCTGTCGTGTCGTGACAGATGTTCGTAGCCTGTGTCGTGATAAACATATTATTTAAAACAATGATTTTGTTATGTACTTTCCTTCCTGTTATCATCATTATGATTATCTTTGGTATTTATATGGCGTTACTATTTCTATTATTATTTTTGCTATGATTGTCATTATTGTTTTTACTGTTGCTATCATCATAACTATTATTAACATTTTTGTCTATCATTGTTTAATTATTATTATTGTCATTATCATTATAATTATTATCATTGTCATCGTTTTGTATCATTATTATTATTGGTATTGCCATTATTATCATTATTACAATTATTACCATTGCCATTTTCATTATCATTATCAGTTATTACTATCCTTATCATTAGCATTGTTAGCTGTATCATTATTATAATTGCTAATACCAGTAATAATTCATAAACACAATTGCCATCACCCTCACCATAATCATTGTCAATATTATCATGAACGTTCCCATCATTATTGTCGCTGATTTAGAATTAAATAATGCTTATATTGCAAAATCATTCCACTTTAAATCTAGATTAATGTTAACTCCGTTTTATTACATGTCAATCTGTATTTAAGTCATGAGAAATGGGCAAAATCTGCATTCGTATTTATCGGCGATATTTATTTTTCCTTTTTTACTTCCTGTTTCGACCTCCCTGCTATCATACTGGCGTGTTGTCAGGTAGAACTATCGGAAATAAAGACTTTTCAACGGAGATGACAACGAGGCTCTCAGATTTTACGCGTTTCTGATTTCCAAGGAGAGCAAATATGATCTTGTTTATGAGAAAATGAAACTGTAAGTATTGAATTTATGTGAAATACGTTGTATGTTCGTGTTATGTGTGCGGCCGCACTCGAGCGTGTGTATGTGATATATATACGTCTTTTGTTAGCTTGTCATTGTATTTACGTGCATATTTATCCTAATTTAAACGCAGACCCTGCATTGCTATCAAAGATTTCCAGTAAAGCACAAAGGGATTATTTTCTCAGCACGACCTTGGCAATTACTGTTGTATTTAT
>NC_091581.1:23445285-23447785 GCF_042767895.1 Penaeus vannamei
CATTATGATTATTATGATATAAATAATTATGATAGTATAAGAAAGAAAAACACATTAACAGTTTCCCACAAATTCAAGGAGTGGGGGGAATCAGGCGCAGTCACCAGGGCCCTGCTAATTGACTCATCTAACTGAGCTATCTGTATGCAACAAAACTCACAAAAAATTACAGTGGCCATTACATAAATCCATTGTCTTACTTTCAGTCCTTTCTAAACTTATGTTCCTAGTGATCCCTTGATTGTTTACATTCCAGTGGTTAGTGGAGTTCTGTTGATTTGGTGAAGTTTTAAACCTATTCACTTTATATTTACTCCATTATAGCTTGCAGTCAAGGTGCAAATGTCAGCTATGGTTTATGATGCTTTAGCTACGTGGCAGATGTGTGATAAAGGGGTCAGAGGAATATTACTGAATTGGTAGTGTGTGTAGAAAAATAAGTGTTGTACTTGTTTACATCTTTGAGTCTGTAAAGTATTGTAGTGATATGTAATGATATTTTTTCTCTGTAATCTATTCTGAGATGGGTACAGATATATTTAAATTTCTTGCACAACAGTATTAGTGAAGCTCTTGATATGGATTACAAGCCACGATCTCTGGAGTATTGTTGTTTGCTGCCTCTTCGACACTGCTCAGTCACATGCGTGTTTGGAAGTGGTCAGCAAAATCTTTTTCGGGTTAGTAAGTTTGTTGACGTTAAAAGTTAACCTTTGTATGTAAGGTTAGGAGGATTTATTTTTGACAAGGGTTTAAGATAACCCACCTATGCTGGATATAGTTAACAGCTGAATGATGATATGTAATGCTTGTTTTGAATGTTTTCCAAACAAATACAAAGATGATAATTTTACCTAATCATTACTGCTTTAACATATTGACAAAATGGATAATGAAATATGGTCAAAAGTAAAGTATAATATCTTTATTTCTCTAATCAAATTATGTCTTTTTGCTCACCCTTACATCTGAATATACTGTAGATGTTTTCATATATTTATCCTTAAAACCTTTACAAATAACAGCTAAATAGATCAAGAACTTGGATACAGGTCTTGACCTTGTAAAAAGTATTGCCAAAACTTCGTACTAAAGAAGTAAGGGATATGTAAGTAATTTTTGTTTTGTCTCCATTCCCAATTTCTCACAGTTAAAATGTGAATCAGAGGACATGCTACTCTTCAGCAGTGATAAAGCAGGTGAATGGGTGGCTGCCCTCAAGGAAGCCATCCATCAAGCTGTGAGGAACAGGAGAACTCTGCGAAAGGAATCCAGCTCCAGAAAGCCAATGAGAAGACCTGCCCTTCGGAAGTTAACTGTGAGAGGAGATCCTGAACAACTGATCGCTCTCAAGGTATGATAAATGCACTGGTATTTGTTTACTTAAATAAACGCATGTTCAAATATTCATAAATATATTTATATACACATATGCGTAAAAAACAATAATGAATTTATGATGTACATTACGGAATCTGTTTTTAGTTTGTTATGCATTGTGGAATCTGTTGTTAACCTTTCAGTGACAGGTACGGGTATGACTCATGACATAATGTCCTTTGACATATATACACATCATAACTCATAACAGGTGGGCCAGCTGTATACAACTTAGGCCTAGCCAGAAAATCTAGACTGTTGTGTAATATTACATCCCAAAAATTCAGGCCCTGTGAGCATCTGTTATGAAAGCATAGCTCTAGGAAAATCTATGCATTTCCCCAAACAATGCAGAAAATAATCTCAACTTCTCTTTACTTTACCCTACCCTGTACTTTTTTCTCTGTCTCTCTTTCTCTTTCTGTTCTCCAAGCACTGTAGCCAGCAAAGGTTGCCAAGTTTATATTTTATTGTGTTATGTATTAGCACCGAGTTTTGGATGTATTATTAGATGAAGATCAAATATAGAAGTTTAATATTCCATATTATTATCACATAAGGTTACAATATTCATTAATATATTCCTTCATTTGCATAATGTGATTTGATTTACCTGTGGGTCTTGTGGTTACCAAATCTAGTAAGATTTGTTTTTCATGTGAATTATATGTTAATGTTTCCTTTTAGGTTAATATTCTCCCTACCCCAGACCCCCTTCACTATATTCCCTTTCTCTCATTTTTTGTTAATCAATTTATTTCCTCCTATAGGTTCAAAAGCCACAAGATGAAAATCAAAACAGTAATGTCCCTAGAACTTCAGGTGAATCCCCCAGAACTGCTAAAGAGACTGCACCTAAAAGTCAGTGGTCTCCAGGGGCATTCTTTTCACAACTGATGCAAGTACAGGATTGCCTGACACCACCTTGGCTTTCTCCAAGCAAAAGAAGGAATGCTGCAAAAGAGAGTAGTTCAGACGAAGATGTCAAAGGGAAGCTAAAGTCTCCTCACTCAAATCCCAGTGGTATGCCATCCAGAGATAGCCCTGCCAAGAGTGTAAAAAGATGCAAATCGGTGGCACAAAATGCACTTGAAGGGAATCATCATAAAATTTCTGAAAG